>NC_060178.1:63432419-63733252 GCF_021184085.1 Oncorhynchus gorbuscha
TGTGCTGCTATTTCGGAACATGGTGTCCTAACCCATATCCCCCTTATAGGGCCATACAACACCCAGCATCTACTCAACTTTTTAGAGACTCTCTACAGGGCTCTCATCCCTGATGATGAGAGGGGTCTGTTTTGAGAGGATTTGCCAAAGTATGTGGTCATTTGTGATAATGTGAGTTTCCATCGATCAAACATAAGGCAATGGTTTGTGACCCACCCGAGGATGCTCATAAAATTCCTCCCACCTTATTCACCATTCCTTACATGTAAGCAAATTGAGGAGTTATTTTCAGCATGGAGGTGGAAGGTGTACGATCGTCAGCCACACACACAGATGACCCTGCTGGCTGCAATGGATGCAGCATGTGAGGACATCACACTAGACGCCTGCAGAGGATGGATAAGGCATTCCAAAAGATTCTTTCCACGTTGTATTGGAAGGAAAAATATCCGGTGTGATGTGGATGAGAATATGCGGGCCGTCAGACTGGAACGTCTGTGTGCTGCCATCCTGTTAGAAGATAACAGATTATTTTATTACAATGGTTAAATTGGATTTTCATTGTGTTCAATGGTGTTATTTGCCCCCTAGTGGCGCTTTCTGGTACTTAGAAAGACAACGCAAACGGGAAGTTCAGAATTTGTTTTGCACGCAAAGAAGCAGCTACAAACAACGCTACGGTGCAGGTCTTTCAATGTAGTTATTTCTTGTCACGCTTCAGCCTTGGAAAAATATTTGTTTTTTCACAACATAAACGTTTCAATATATTCATTCAAGAAAAGTCACGCCGTGGGAGTTTTATTGAAGACTTAGTTGTTAGCTATCTGTCTAGTTTTGCATGGGAACGCAACTCAAGGGCAGAATAGTCTGGATGTGTAGAGACAGCACAACAGTGCTGCGGGCAAAGTTGTTCCTTAGGGGTGGGTTCCGGTGTTTCTTTCTAATTTTTTTTTTTCCCTTTGTGCCTAGTGGGTTGTCCAGTCTCTTTCAATCAATAACCCACATACAGTAATAAGTAAATAGCACTGTTGAAATTGATATATGCCATAGAAGTGCAGCCTTGTGCATTTTCAATACAGTAGCTGTCATCCAAACTGTAGCCTTTCGTTTACATCAGGTAATACTGTCAAAGTACACAGTTACATTGACAACATGCCTAAACATTTTTGACGACCTTGTTCGTGAACAATGACTCAATGACTTATCATTCTGATGACACTGACATGATCATTGGCATGAATATTTACTTTTGAGAGATGTACTAAGGATTTCTAGTGACTGACTAGCTTTAGAAACATATATATTGTATATTGCAGTTTGTACAAATAGTTCTGAGAAATGCACTTATTATTTTACACATGTTAGGGATGATGTGAAAAATGCACCAAAGCGACTGAGAAAAACTGTAAAGATGAGTTAAGGCCTCAACATCTTACTGACTTTATCTGAACTAACATCAATCTGAATTTCTGTCGGTGTCCATTTTGAAAGCGCTGAACAAAAAGGCCCACCTCGTCGTAGCTCGTTTGCTTGCACTTGCTTATACTTAGAGTTGAGCGTTAATGATATAAGAATAAACTTTATGAATTTACTGCACATAAATGTAATAATGTTTGTATATGGTTCAAAAGTCAAAACTCATTTTGGCGTTTGTTATTACTGAAGGAGAATGCGGTTCTTATCGACTTACACAAATCCACAAGGAGTGAGTAGTAACTACTGTATATTTGTTAAAGCAAGTCAGACATATCAGCTATGTTTTAAAAAAGGCAGCAAATGAGGCTGAATGATCTGTTTCGCTGCCAGACAAGACTCTGCTTATAGCCAAGTGTAGCGGTGGTAAGGATTCACTCCATGATGCTGAAAGGAAAGCTCTGCTGTTGGGACAGCTTTATGTAGGCCCTTACAGTTTGTGGGCACCGTTTGTCACGGTTATAGTGCAATTAATGTATTGTTTAGTGTTGTGTAATGGCTTTGCTGGCATGCACAGAAGAAAAAAAATGTTTTGCCCCACCAAGATGTACATGCTTAAATCTCCACTGGTGCAACTTCTGATAAATGGTCATTGGTCAACAATCAAGAGCGGCACGTTTTGGTTCTGAAGTATAGATGAGAAGGTAACGACAACTTGTGGTCAGTGGGTTCAGAACAAGAACAACGGCAACATTTTTCTTTCTCCAAAATGGGTAAATTACCAGCACCGAAAATGGCACTATGGAGACTGTGGACAAAAAGGCACATGGCCTGCATAAGTATTGCTCCGTACTCCAGAGAAGTGACATGATAGCCTATATCCTTACTTGATAATGGCTGTTAACACGAAAGACTCCAAATGCAGGTGTAAAATGCTATTTATTTCTGTAGCCTGTCTTTGCATTTTGAAAATGCATGACGTTTATGGCTGTAATGACAAGTTACATTTGCGCAGCGATCGTGCATACATCTTCGTGTGTGCACACCTGCATGTGCTTGCGTGGATGTCACAAGTTTTATATCACTCCTTTTTGGGGGTTTTGGGTCAAATATATTTGAAAACCACTGGGATACATGATAGTGTCACCAAATGGAGTTTGGTTGTGTCATGTTCTGACCATCGTTCTTGTGTGTTTTCCTTGTTTTAGTGTTGGTCAGGACGTGAGCTGGGTGGGCATTCTATGTTGTGTGTCTGGTTTGTCTATTTCTATGTTTGGCCTGATATGGTTCTCAATCAGAGGCAGGTGTTAGTCATTGTCTCTGATTGGGAACCATATTTAGGTAGCCTGTTTTGTGTTGGGTTTTGTGGGTGATTGTTCCTGTCTTTGTGTGTGTGGCACCAGATAGGACTGTTTTGGTTTTTTTCTTGTTTTGTAGATTGTTGTATTTTCATCTTTATTAAAGATGTACAAAACTAACCACGCTTCTTTTTGGTCCGCCTCTCTTTCACCAGAAGAAAACCGTTACAGGTTGGATATAGTAATGGCAGGCTGCTTTATTTCCTACAAGTTCTATTTTGACTGTAATTGCTTTGTTAATAAGTGCAGAATTTATTCCAGTTCAAAATACTTTACTCATAAGATTGTGCTGCTTTCCCATCTTCTTGTAACACGTCTGTGGCTGCAGTTGTGGGACTTCTTTTGGTTGGGTGCCCCCCAAAAGGTCTGTGCATTGCCCTGCCAGACTTAATAGGAGTTTCAGCATCAGCACTCCAAGTTCAAATATCCAAATGAACGTAGACTGTTCTCCTATCATTAGATATCCTTGTCGGAAATATTGCACGGTAACACATGGCTAAAATGCTCATTTTAATACACACAGGGAAATACACTGAACAAAAAATATAAATGCAACATGTAAAGTGTTGGTCCCATGTTTCATGAGCTGAAATAAAAGATCCCAGAAATGTTCCATATGCACAATAAGCTTATTTACATCCCTGTTAGTGATCATTTCTCATTTGCCAAGGTATTCCATCCAACTGACAGGTGTAGCATATCAAGAAGCTGATTAAATAGCATGATCATTACACAAGTGCACCTTGTCCTGGGGACAATAAAAGACCACTCTAAAATGTGCAGTTCTGTCAGACAACACAATGCCACAGATGTCTCAAGTTTTGAGGGAGCAAGCAATTGGCATGCTGACTGCAGGAATGTCCACCAGATCTGTTGCCAGATCATTTAATGTTAATTTCTCTACCATAAGCCACCTCCGACACTGTTTTAGAGAATTTGGCAGTACGTCCAACCGACCTCAGAACTGCTGACTGTGTATGTGTGGATGAACGATTTGCTGATGTCAACGTTGTGAACAGAAAGCCCCATGGTGGCGGTGTGATAATGGTATGGGCAGTCAAAAGCTATGGACAACGAACACAATTGCATTTTATCGATTTGAATGCACAGAGATACCATGAGATCCTGAGACCCATTGTTGAGCCATTCATCCACCACCATCACCTCATGTTTCAGCATGATAATGCACAGCCCCATGTCGTAAGGATCTGTACACAATTCCTGGAAACTGAAAATGTCCCAGTTCTTCCATGGCCTGCATACTCACCAGCCATGTCACCTATTGATCATGTTTGGGATGCTCTGTATCAACGTGTACGACAGCATGTTCCAGTTCTCACCAATATCCAGCAACTTCGAAACAGCCATGGAACAGGAGTGGGACAAAATTCTACAGGCCACAATCAACAGCCTGATCAACTCTATGCAAAAGAGATGCATAAGGCAAATGGTGGTCACAGCAGATACTAACTGTTTTTCGGATCCACGCCCCTACCTTTTTTTAAGGTATGTGTGACCAACAGATATGAAGTCCATAGATTAGGGCCCAATGAATCTATTTCAATTGACTGATTTCCTTATATGAACTGTAACTCATTCAAATCCAAAAAACTGTTACATGTTGCGTTTACATTTTTGTTCAGTGGAAATGTCCAAAGTGGAACCAGAACTTCCGCCATATTGGATTATTTCTTCTTCATTTATGAATTACTGGTAGAAATTCCATGTCATTTTGTATCCATGCTCTTTGTACTGGTCCGTATTTAAATTGTTGATTTGACAAAAGAGGCCCATAGAATTTTTGAATATATGACAGTTTGACACCAGTTTGACACAAGTGCAACTTAATGAACTTGGCTAACACTAATACATTTCTTATATTGTATTTCTAATACAATCATATTTTTATGTTATTTCCATTGACTCAAACATTAAGCTGTACGACACACAGTTGTGCACTTTGATAGACATATAGTAGGGTAGAGTGGTAGCCATTCCAGGAGCATTATGCCCTTAATTCACATGGTGGGCTGTGTGCTTATTTGTTTGGAAACTCTGCATGACCTTTGTTGCGATCATCACATTCATCCCCAATTTGTGCCCAGACTTCCATGGTTTTGACCACTGCAACTGCTTTTTCAAGAGACAATTCCCCTCCTTGTGTGACATATTTTTGTGCTTTGAATGGTTTAACTCAATTCTTTTCATAGGACAGAGTGGGATTTTGTCCTATTCCATAGAAAACACTACTATTGAAAAAGCCTCAAAGGGTTCTTAAGTACAGACATTGCAAAGGTCATTTTCGCTGCATAGCTTGGCTTCCAGTCAAAGTTTTTCCAGTGTCCATTTTGACAGTTCTATACAGTAACTTTCTTAATTAACAATTGTCATTTTTCAACGAAGCCCATCTAGTACCGAAACTTTATAGAGGTGAGTCAAACCATGTTTTCAATATCACTTCTCTAGCCTCCTTCGCTGCCTCAATCACATTTTTGAATGTGTGTACATTTTCCCATGAGCTAGAGGTTATGGTTAGGGTTTATGTTAGGGTTAGAGTAAGATAGCAAACAAAAACAATCCCCTCAAACACGCATGCTACTATTTAACACAACCCTGGTTATTATTATTTTATTTTTTTAACCTTTATTTAATGAGGCAAGTCAGTTAAGAACAAATTCTTATTTTCAATGACGGCCTAGGAACAGTGGGTTAACTGCCTTGTTCAGGGGTAGAACGACAGATTTTGACCTTGTCAGCTCGGGGATTCGATCTGGCAACGTTTCAGTTGCTACCTAGAATAATACAGACAAAGGTCCTCTCCATAGGGCATAACACTTCATTTGAATACAATTTTTTTTAAAGTAAACTGCTATTCGAACCCATTGTCAATGAAGGTACAACATGGCCTTTTTTTAATCATAACTGGATTATCATCATGATGAATGTATGAACAAAAGAAAAACACACGTGGCTTTTTTGGTAGGCATATATACTGTATATAATATGTATCCACACTCTTACCACACATGTCACAAAGTTCAAGTTATTTCACAACAACAGCACCAAAGAGCTTTGATTGATTTATCACCTCCTCCCTTACATTCATTCATTCATTATTTTTCAGAAATACATACTAATCATCTATTAATTACGGACATTAATAATTTACAATAAAATAACAATTTTAGGTACAATTCTCATTTCTTTCTTTTGTACTACAGTAATTTCACTCACCTCATGCTCCTTCCCTACTAAACCTCCCGCCATGGTGACTGATCTTAAAACATTTCACACGGGAAAAGGTCTTAAAAATGGCAAAACCTTCTGCACTGTTTTCAATCATGTAGCATCAAGTTCAATTCTGTATATCCAACTATGCAAGCTGCTTACTGTAGTTCAAAAGCTTTTCCAGAACCCTTTCCTAAGTCCTCCCTTTGCCCAACCCCACACTTCCAAGCTTTTCTCCAACTCTTACATGGAAATCTGGACTACCACTCCAGTATTCTTAAAATCACAGACGAAAAAGTGGAATACTGCAGCTTTAAGACATAAAAGTCACAAATGTAGACTGTGTTTAAAATCATATTGGGAAAACCCTCACAAACCCATTTATAAAACAACTAACACAGAACAATTGAACTATCATACTGTATGACAACATTTTTCTTTAGTTTGTTTTGGCCCAAACATAAAAACAAATACAAACTGGTATAAAATACTGTTATTGTAGTTTCATATTGCAAAACATCTGCATATGTAAATGCATTTGTATGTTAAATGCCTGTGTTCCTCGTGATTATCTGCATATGTAAATGCATTTGTATGTTAAATGCCTGTGTTCCTCGTGATTATCTGCATATGTAAATGCATTTGTATGTTAAATGCCTGTGTTCCTCGTGGTTATCTGCATATGTAAATGCATTTGTATGTTGAATGCCTGTGTTCCTCATGACTATCTGCAAATGGAAAAAAAGAGACCTGTGATATTTCCGTAAACTGAAATGTCATGTTTGACAATGGCCGAACTCCAAGTTCACCATGCCGTCCTGAACTGACAGTCTGTCACCTGAACTCCGCAAGCTGTAATGCTTGATAACTCTCTACTTCGAAACACTGTGACACTGTCTAACCAAAACAATCAAATAATAAAACACAAAACCAAAAAGGTACCATCATGTTACACCCATGGCCAATCACTGAAAAGCTTTGTGTGTAATGTGCCAATTACCTCCAGTAGCTAAACATGTGTGATGTGTTACCAAAACATAAACAGACTCATTTTTGTGGCTCTTTTTGTGATTACTATTGCGGCAAAATAAATGTGAGAAAATGTGGCAAAAAAATGCAATGCTGCCCCTTTGCAATCTCATGGATATTTGTTTCTCTGAGTACTTGTATTGAAATTCACAACATGGAGATGAAACTTTAATTTAGTGCAAAAGCTTAAAAACAATCACCCTGTTCTTATAAGAATGAAATGTATGTCTTTGTTTTCCTCCCTCCGAGAGGCATCAGATGCTCAATTGGATTCACATGAACGACAACCACAACACAAACAGGACAGAAGAGGTCGAAACAAACAAAAACCAAGGTAATAAAAAGCAAGGAGAGCAATGAAACGAATCAAAAACATCATTCGAAAACGTTTTTGTCCATACACTCCTTGCCATTGGTCCGTGAGTAAGGTTCAAAAGCAGAAGAGCTCAGGTAGCGGGCAGACAGTTCCTGTAGGTTCCCGGCCATAGAAAGCGGGTTGGAGGACATGCGGGTGGCCACGCTTCCCAGCAGAGAGGGCATGGGGAAGCTGAACAGGCCATGAGCTGACGGGGAGCTCTGGAGGCCCGCTACCGTCCCTGAACTGGTCACTATGGGCAGAGGGGGACTGCCCCCGGCCGTCCCTGAGCTGGCACCACTGCTGCTGCTGCTGCTTCCATTGCTGGCCATGCCCATGGAGGGCCCTCGCAGGGCAACACTCAAGGTGCCGTTGCCACAGTGCTGCAGGAGCCCCGGCAGACCTGGCGGCGTGAGGAGCCGGCCCTGCTCTAGGAGTCTTAATACACTGCAGGTGGCTGCCGTCTCCGACACCACAGAGCGCAGCTCTGAATCTTTGCCCTGGTCCTTCTTCTGCTTTGTGCGTCGGTTCTGGAACCAAACTTTAACCTTGAGGGAGGACACAAAACCAAATTCAGACAGAAAATAAGCATTAGAGACCTTAAGCAAAATAGGGCCTATTTTCCAAATGAACATACTTTGGATAATATGTATATTTTCTTATCTCTGTAGGCATTTATTGCAACACCAATGTTTTCAGAAAATGACAATGATTTGGATTGTTGTGAATAATTCCGAATTCCCCTGTGGTCTCAGTATAGGTCACACTTTGATGGCCACATGATTTGAATTGTGATAGTAATAAAATTGGTCGCATGATCAGGGAATGAGGCCCAGCCACCACCCCTTGACAGATTTAGTAGCTAATTTACAGAAATACGGATGAAATCACAACCTAATGCCATGTACATATTTATGTATCAATGTCACATTAATGGATGTTATCAGAGTCACACATAATTTGTATGTTTTCATAGTAGGTATGGGCATACACTACACAGTACTTTGTTTGGGGTCTAAACTTGAACTAAACTTTCCGTAAAGAAAACTATGTCACGGGAGGCATGAATAACTCAATAACATATTTTTCTCCTGGTAAAATGCAGAATGTAAGATACAGTAGTAAGAAATTAATCAAATGTATTTCCATAACCTTTAAAATCTTTAGTATATTAAATAATTCATGAACTAAAGGACATGAAAGCAACGAAAGCAGGGTCAGATAGTAATGAGTATAAGGGCCGGCCCAAGTTTATATGCATGTATGTGTCTGAAGTATAACAAGGACTGAGGTATAACAAAGTAAAGTGTGTATGACAGATTAACATGGCTATTGTATTCCTAATCAAGTAGATACATTAGTCAAGTAAATACAAAGTAAAGTAAACGTGTTTCTATTCCACGTTTGATAGGTCTATTTTTATTGTTAAATGACTATCTTTTCCCATTTGGGTTTTATAAATATACATTTTATATAATAAATTCCTTGAAAAAATGATATCAGGAGTTTGTATTTGTTTGCATTTCTTCATGTTTTTTCCCAACTCTGTCAAGTCTGTGGCAATCAAATCTGATTGCTTTCATATGTACCATAATTAGAGTGAATGTGTCTCAATCAATGAGCCTCCAGCTACAGTACCTCAAACGGCAGCTACTTCAATCACATCTGAATAGTATGTTTTTCCTCATGTTGTTGTCGATAAACAACTCAGTAAATTCACAAGGTTAGTGGGTTAATCGCAAATCTATTTTACACACTGTAAGTAAGGAATTACATTATGATAACCATAACAATTGGTGAACATCTTTTATCTGAGAGGATACATTTTCAACAACGTCCAACGAGGGGCTCTAAAGCCAACGACCCAAACAAAGGTGATTAGGTGTGCACACTTCAGCAAATGGCTGTCCTTTCTTAATGTAACACCCCAAGAGTGCCTCGGAACAAAAATTGTATTTCATGATGCTGTCATTAGAGCCCACTTCATCAATGCATGAACGAGACATTTGAAGATTTAAAGTAATCAAGTAGCATGGCTGCGTGGAACATTTAATGTTGCATGTGAAAAGACGTGAAGAAAATTCCAGCCTATTGTCCTCCCCGTGAATGGGGACCTAACAGCTGCGTGAAGTCTAAAGTACCATTATTCTCTATTGAAAACCACCAAAGAATTCTGAATTCAATGTGTGCTGACATGGTTAACCACATGTACTGTATACTGTAGCTACATACAAAATAAAAGGCATCAAATGTATGGGTCAGAAAAAAAAATATTAAACTTTTTTTAATGTATGTATATGCTAGATCATTATAAATATTTATTGTGATGATCAGAAATGTGTGAGAGAAACATGTGACTATGTTGTGACTGACAAAAAATACCTGAGCATAATGCTCCAGTCCAACATCTGTCCAAAGAACAGGGTAGTTTAGGCCCGATTTTCAGCATTCATGACATACGTAAAAACATATGCAAATGTGGCTGACCATGCCATTAGCCAGCTTGCAAGATAAATAAATAAATAGAATTATGCTGCAAATATGTCGGCCTGAGCTCTGAAGCAGAGAGCAGGGTTTCCCTGAAGTGAAAATTATACATTGAAGGGTAACTAAATTTGGTATCTCTTGTCGAGAGCGAGCAGATACACGCAAATACAGTTCACCGTCAGTGTATGCAGCGTGACCTTTCCCTGACCTCACAGCTAAGGCCTGTGGACAAGAAAACTGAAAATATGGCTAACATGGCAATAGAATTGACCGAGATTGCATAGTTTACTAAGCGAAATACAACAAAATATATTTTATTTGAGTTTTGTATATGATCATTACCTTACAATAGTATTGCTTGAGCTATGTGATCAGTGAAACAGTTTTCCACATTTTTTTATTATCTTCTAAATGATTTTAGTTAGAAACAATTAGCTAACCAGTATGCTAAATAAAATGTCAGCTGGGTTATAGTAACAATTAAATAGATTGTATTGGAATGGGATGGAATATGACAACAAGTATGATGACAATATGGAAAGCAACATTTTTCACATTTGAGATAAGATTTGAAAATACCTAAGGGTCGTTCCACGAGTCCCTTTTATGTCCTTGTGTCATTGTGTGTAGGTTTTGATAAAACACAACGTTTAACAGTTGTATCACATATACTATATATACAGAAGTATGTGGACACCCCTACAAACTGGTGGATTCGGCTATTTCAGCCACACCCGTCGCTGACATGTGTATAAAATTAAGCATACAGCCATTTGTCTCCATAGACAAACATTGGCAGTAGACTGGCCTTACTGAAGAGCTCAGTGACTTTCAACGTGGATCTGTCATTGTATGCCACATTTCCAACAAGTCGGATCATCACATTTCTGCCCTGCTAGAGCTTCACTGGTCAACTGTAAGTATTGTTAATGTGAATTGGAAACGTCTAGGAGCAACAACGGCTCAGTCTCGCAGTGGTAGGTCACACAAGTCACAGAACGGGACCTCCGAGTGCTAAAGCGTGTAGCGCATAAAAATGATCTGTCCTCGGTTTCAACACTCACTGCCGATTTCCAAACTGCCTCTGGAAGCAACGTCAGCACAAGAACTGGTCGTCGGGAGCTTCATGAAATAGGTTTACATGGCTGAGCAGCCGCACACAAGCCTAAATTCACAGTGCACAATGCCAAGCATCGGTAGGAGTACTGTAAAGCCAACGCATTCTCTGGAGTGATGAATCATGCTTCACCATCTGGCAGTCCGACAAACTAATCTGGGTTTGGTTGATGCCAGGAGATGCTACCTACCCGAATGCATAGTGCCAACAGTAAAGTTTGGTGGAGGAGGAATACTAGTCTGGGGCTGTTTTTCATGGTTTGGGCTAGGCCCCTTAGCTCCACTGAATGTAAATTATAATGCTGCAACATACAATGACTTTCTAAACGATTCCGTGCTTCCAACTTTGTGGCAATAGTTTGGGGAAGGCCCTTTCCTGTTTCAGCATGACAATGCCCCAGTGCACAAAGCGAGGTCAATACAGAAATGGTTTGTCGAGATCGGTGTCGAAGAACTTGACTGGCCTGCACAGAGACTTGACCTCAAACCCATCGAATACATTTTGGGTTGAATTTTGGGTTGAATTGGAACACTGACTGCGAGCCAAGCCTAATCGCCCAACATCAGTGCCCGACCTCACTAATGTTGTTATGGCTGAATGTAAGCAAATCCCCGCAGAATTCTGATGTTCCAACATCTAGTGGATAGCCTTCTCAGAAGAGTGGAGGCTGTTATAGCAGTAAAGGGGGGACCAACTCCATATTATTAATGCCCATGATTTTGGAATGAGATGTTCGACAAGCAGGTGTCCACATACTTTTGGTCACGGAATGTACATCTACGCTCTAACTAAATGTAACCATATTCCAACAATAGTGATTTTATTAAAAAAACATTGAACATCTAATTGTCAAATCATAGTGTTAAAGCAGGTGAGCTGGTTCTACTCTTTTAGGCAATATTCTGGTGTTTTGTTGCGGAAAACTGAGCCTGTCAAGCATGACACGTCAGCTATGCTACCCATAGATAGATAGGCTAGAAGTTTTTTTTAAAGTTCAATTATTTTGTTACACATGCATTAAATTGCCCCATCCCTGTTGCAAATAACAAGCTTCCATGCTCCCTGTCACAATGGGAGTTATGGCTGATTTAAGATGAAATTGTTAACCCTGTTATGGTCAACACTTTTACTTGAATTGCCATTTTCATTTTTCTTAACTTAACCTTTTGAGATGGGAAACCGTGTGTCTCATGAAGTTGAGCATGTGTTTTTTATGACAGAATGTTCAAATGAGGTTAAATAAATCATTATTATTGACAAAATTACACTACCCAGAAGGCACTTCATTGAACAATCCGATAACATATGATCTATGATAGCACAGAACATAGATGTCGTATTGCACTTGCCATTCATTTTTATTTACTCGTGGTCAGAGGGGAAAAAGGCACATGTATTGTGTATTGCTTGGATTACCTGAGTTTCAGATAGATTTAGCTGGCGGGCCAGCTCTGTTCGTTCCCTCCCAACCACATACTGGCACCTCTGGAACTCCATCTCCAGGCGATAGAGTTGCTCTGCGGTGAAAGAGGTCCGGGTTCGTTTGGGACGGTCCAAATCCAGTCCCTTTGGCAGAATGATTTCTCGTATAGACCCTTTGGCATCTACAACAAGGAACAAGTGACCATTGAAGCTTTATCAATGATAGCTATGTTCAATTATAGAAACACTTGTGGGTCATCAGGTAGCCTAGTGGTTAGAGAGTTCGGATCCTCGGTCTGTTGGGAAGTGAGCTGGCAACCAGAGGGTTGCTGGTATGAAATCATTGAAGCCATTACCTGCCTTTGAGCAAAGCACTTAACAGCCCCCCTGCACCTCTCCAAATACCTGTGTATGTGTGTCTTTTGGAGGGGTTGGGTTAAAAGTGGAAGTCAGATTTTTGACCAATAAAGTGATCTCTTAGTCTGAACTTAATCACATCAGAATGACCATTCATCATTTTTGTAATATCTGTATGCCTACTGTTGTCCATGAAATTGATGATTGTCTCCAATGAAAGACTTAGGTCTTGAGGATCTCTGTACATCTCCATTTAATTACATTACACAATCCAATATGTTTTGATAACTAAGAATGTCTGCAAAATGGAAAAATGAACCATCCAGGTACGCACATGAATATGGCGCAATATTTATATGAATGCATACAATGCACAATATCAATCACAGTTCTACGCATTACTTCAGTTGATACACTGACATTTTCCCTACCAACTACTGTACTTTGCAGACTAACTACGGGTAACCTCAAGTGCACGAAAACCAGTTTTAAAAAAGAACCGTCTTTAATTCATTTGAAAAGTGCCGTTTACAGAAGAAAGTTGATTGGATAAAAAAAAAGAATAAAACATCTACAAAATACAGCGATATTATCCATTTATTTCATTGTGATAATTTACTTTTACCAACTCATTTATTGCAGTAATACTTTAAATGACCATATTTTATCATGTCAATCAGAACTCTCTCCTAAAATGAGTCAACTAACCTCAAACGTGTTTTTTCCTCTAGGTTTCTACAATCCAAATCCAATGTGTACAGTAGTTAAAAAGTTGTACTTTTTGTCATGTGAATGCAAAATAATTCAAGGATATACATTTAAATCATTTGATTTGATATTAATTCCATAGCTGTATTAGCTTTTATAGACTTAATAGAAAAGAGAGAAAATATAGTAGGAAAAGGTTATTTCTCAATTAACTTAAATGTATTATTACTTTTTATAGTTTTTATATAGTATTATTATTTCTCTCATCATCTAAAAGCAGCAAAAGATAACCTAAAAGTATGACCATTTATCTTTGAATGTAGTTTTCATTTAGTTGTTAAATGATTTCTATACTAATTAGCAAGGATTATTCCTATTTTTTAAACAGTCTCTGTTTAACCAACTGTGTTAAACAGAGTAGATAAATGATGTGTGCTTATTCCACGGCAATTTACCCCTGAGGCCAGACGACGCTCATAACAATTAACACATTTATTTGTATTAACTACATATGAAATAGCTTGAATCAAAGATGATATAAGCAAATACATTTTACGTCCATTAGTACTGTCATTCAACATCTGTATCTGAATAAGACAGCAAACACCTATGTATCATATTCTTTTAAGCTTCTCTGAATATTGTTTTCAAATACAAAGTCTTTTTCAAAAGGAGAAAATGCATTCTTAATTTAGAAACCAAATGTATTTAGAAACCTTAAATAAAGGTTTGCTATGATTCTTTAAGTGTGCCCTATAATTCAATTTCAGAAGAAACACAATTGTTGTGAATCATTTTTGACACAAGGAGCATGTCACAAGGAGCATGTCACAAGGAGCATGTCACAAGGAGCATGTCACAAGGAGCATGTCACAAGGAGCATGTCACAAGGAGCATTTCACAAGTGTTACATAAGTCATGAAAATATGGACATACAAAAGTGCTCAAAATGTATGTTTTTATTTACTCTTTTATATTTGTATTTACTCCTAATTCAGAATGTTTTTTTGAAAAATTCAGCATATCTCACATAGCAAATTATCTTATTTCTTCCTGTGGGTACATAGAGAGTAAAGCAATGAGTAAATAGACCCCATACGCTTCAGCATTAGAACATATGAGTAGAAATCCTCTCACCTCTGACAAGTATTCTCCGGCAGTAGTCTGGGTCCCCCGTGCTCGCTCGGTTCTTCTCACCGTTTTCCACCATCCCAGATGGTGAGAAGGACTCCTGCTGATTCTTTAGGAAGGTTTTGGAAAGGTTTCCCTGGGAATCCTTGCTGTCTTTCCCATCCTTTAGTCCGTTCTTCAGCCCCATCCCCGGTTCTGTTTCCTGGTTGTATCTGACCTCCATAATCACTTATCCTCTCCGATATTTCTTTCCTCCCCCACTTTCTTTCCTTTGTCAGATGAAAAAAGGGATTGCAGAGAGTATTGCGTGTTGTGTTGTCTCAACAGTGTGGCTTTGTTTTAAAACAGCACCTTTTAGACCAGAGAGTCACCTACCTAATGTTCGGGGAGCGTTTGCCTCACCCGCCAAGGTGCCCTATTTTCATTGTCCAACTCACTTGCCCAATGATCATGGACTTATCACTGAAACTTAAAAGCGATTTAATGACACCTCGCCTTGTTACATACACATCAGGCTGATAGATGATCTCCAAATAATCAGAGCGATGGATCGACACACGCTCGCTGTTTCAATTGATTACGGTAATTTTGCTCCTTCCACATTTGCATTGCCTCATGAATACACTAAATTGTTTGGGAAATATATCAGGTCCTAATAGAGGGGTTCGCTCACTCCGTCCTCATCTGTCAGCCAGCTCTCAGTCAGGGAATCAAGAGAAATGATTGGTCTCGCTTTGCAAAATAGCCTCCCTGAGCACACAGACACAATCACAGGGGTACAACACTTCCAGAAAAGTTCCCAGGCACTTCATTCTTTGATCCCCGGAACATGGCCAGCCATTTTCAACGTTTCTCCGGAGTTGGTTGTCTGGCCACGATGGCTGACTTTAATCGCATTTATTGTGTCTTTTGCCAATGATCGTCCCTCTGCAACATAGAGCTCTTGCCGATATAGTACTTTCACAGGCGAGTGGGAGTAAGAGAAGGATAGAGAGAGAGAGCGAGGGAGGGAGGGAGACCGAGATAGAGAGAATAAAGCAGAGGCAGAGAGACAGAGGATACAGAATAAAGTGAATCCACCCCGGTAGGAATTTGTACTCTCCACGACAGCTGATTCACATAAACCACCTGGCTCTGCTTAACAGGAACTGTGTTAAAGTTTCCTGTGTCGTCCCACGTCACTCAGCACGACGAACAACAGCAGGAAGAGCTGCCCACAGGTCCTAGTCATTAATGCAGTGTCCCCACCATTCATATAAGAAGCAGTCTGCTGCATTTCTAATCTTAATCTGAAAAACACAAAAAGGGGACAAAACTTGTCATTAGTGCCCCTGCACTCACACCAGTGGAACGGCCCCCCCTCTCTAGCACTTCCTTCCATCCCACTATCCACCCACCCACCCACCAACTCTTAGCTATTTCCATTGTCAGAACAACAATATCTCAGGGAGTAATCCAATAAGACCATTGATTAGGCTACAATGATTCAATTCAAACCAATGGCCCTGTGCAAGGAACATTCTCCGGCCCTTCTCGTCACCTTGCGGGGCCAGAAGCCCTCTTCAAGCTGTCCCCCTCCCTGAACACCAATAATTCCTTTATGGGAAACAGAGAGGAAAAGTAGTGAAAGATGGCAATTATCTAATTGGACTATTAACAAACAATTCTGTGAGTGTGGCTGCCAGGCAGCAGTCTTGGGGTGGGTTTAAGGGCCGCATGTTGCACTAACTTTATTCACTGAGTGTTTAGGGACGACTGGTTGAAGTGGAGAAGGAGCGATTGTTCAAGACATGTAAAAGGGGGCTAAAAAGGGAGCGACTGAAGGGGAATTCTGCTTCTCAAGCTGTGTTGCTGAGCTTCAGCCTGGGAAACAGCTTGTACACGCAGCCCTGTGGCCTCTCGGGTTCCAACAATGACTCATCTTGAAATATCCAGTCCCCAATTGCTAGTTCTACAGCAATATTGCAAATACACTGTAAATTAGTGTGAATATAATGTGAAAATTTAAAATCCATGGAATAGGCAGGAAAATAGTATGTACATTCAAAAGGTTGAGTATTCAAAAAAGAAAATCGATGGGTGTGCTTTGTTGAGAAATGAAATGCTCTATTCTCTTTGACACTTAGCTTCTGCATGTCTTTTCACAGGCTCCGCAGCTAGTTTGATTTTATTCCATTGTTCTTATCACAATGTGTTAGTTGTGTTTCTCATTTTTAATTATGAGCTCACTTTGAAAGCTTCGTACACATCAAACAAGATGGTAAAACAGTACATCAGTAACAGTCGCTCTATACCTGTGCAATGTTGTAATTGCTATAGTAACAACATTCTATTAACATGCTGTTTACGTGGTGATTTTAGTCATCATTTTACAATGGCGTTGTTATGGAGTTGAGCATTTTTTTTTTGGGGGGGGGGGGGGGGGTGAAATAAGGAACGGATTGCAACAATCAAAAATCAGATTGCAACAACTTAAATGCTGGTACTAAGTGCAACCACATGGTTCAGATATGGGTAGAAGAGCAAGTTCATGTGAAGTGTTACCAGGACCAGCGAATGCGCTATTTACTGGTCAAATTGGGAATGGTTGGGCACAATATGAAGAGGCAGTGGTGGTGCTGTGGTTATTAAAGGGGCATGGTCTTCCCCAGTAACAGTCCTGGCAATGCAGGGTGCCCTCGGATAAGATTGTAAAAGCTAAATGAATACATTTAGAGGCTGCACCCCATGGCGCTGCATTGGCGCTGATTTTGTCACTTCCACTCTATCCAAAAAGAAGGTTACATCCCTCCCAATAATGGGCATTATTCAAGAGAGACATAACCGTCTCAGTAATAGCAACATTTTGCAACAGAGATAGCGCTATAGCATTATCCTCCCACAAATACAGTGGTTTCTGCTTATAAGTATCACAGACAAAAGAACCATTTATGGTGGAAGAAAACAGGACAGAGGCCTTTGTAGACTTTTACTTACTATGCTTGTAAGAAGCAATTGGTTATAAGATTGTCAAAATGTTCCAAATTGTGTGGGTTGAATTTGGTTCTTTTAAAATAAGAACATTGTAGTACACATGATTTGTATATGTATCTACGTGTATGGCAGATGGTAGGGAAACTACCCCTCATTTCCCCCCTCAACCTGTGTCACCAGGAACCCACTTCACATGATCCCGTCATATAACATGCATCTGTAGCTCCATTCAGAGCCTCTCTCAGAACACCTAATAGCAGCAGCCCACAACTGGAAGCTCTTAACCATACATATTGGTCATCATGGGTGGGCTAGCGACTGTTTACAGAAAAGGCCAACTGCAAGCAGGGACACTACCACTAGCAGTTCTAGTAAAACACATTCATCATGATCACAGCCAGCGTGATTAGTGGGAAGGTCCAGTATCAGAGCCTTGCTCTTCCACTGTGATTGTGTGTGTGTGTGTGTGTGTGTGTGTGTGTGTGTGTGTGTGTGTGTGTGTGTGTGTGTGTGTGTGTGTGTGTGTGTGTGTGTGTGTGTGTGTGTGTGTGTGTGTGTGTGTGTGTGTGTGTGTGTGTGTGTGTGTGTGTGTGTGTGTGTGTGTGTGTGTGTGTGTGTGTTTGTACAGTGTAATGGATTGGGAAACAGAGAGAGGACATTTCAATATCCTTCTGTCAATCAAGGCAGAAAACTGGAGGTTTAAACTAAACACATTTATGCCTGGATAGAAATCAACGTGTTTCGCAAACAGGCGCCCGGAAATCAAATAGGCCTGCACATAAAATACAAATCTGTTCAATTGGGGTGGCATGATGATGTGGTGTGAAATTTGTGGCGATCTCGGAGATGAAATGGTAAATGTTGATGCAGACCAGACAATAACATCCATCTGTGTTTATATTAGAATTCCTTTATGCTGCCTAAGCAAAGGCACTCCTGGCATTAGTGATGAGCAAGTTCAGTCAACAGAGAGAACCCGAAAACTATATTCTTGTTAATAGGTCATTGATGCCTAATTACCAAGCGTCCCAGTATTTTCTTTGGGTAATGTTACTTGGCACCCTCTAACAAAGCCTCTAATAGAAGTTAACTTGCTACCAGGGGATAAGTCTTGGCAAGTTATACAAAATGTGTTAATTCAAGCTAAACATGTGTATTGAAAGATTTTTATGTTTACAATTAGCATGATTATATCCTTATGGTAGTAAAACCAGCTGTTACCCAAACTGAATTATGTAGTTAGGAGCGTGTTCTTTCTAGGTACATAGGGGCCTGCACAGGCGGCTGAGCTGGATAATCTTGTGTGGTTTATAGCTGGTTTCACATTTACTTTTTTCTTTCTTGTCTAAACCCTTGAGCCATGTGGTTCCACCTGATCTTGTGAAAACAAACTTTCCTCCCTATTATACTCAACATTTTGAGACACTAGGTTTAAAAATGACCAATTGTGACAACTGCGCACATCATTGGGATTATGTTCTTAAATGTTCTTAAAGGTTCCAGCTGCTCCATTGTTTTCAAAGAGAGGGGGTGTCAGCGATCTTACGCCTTTTCTCAATCAACAGGTTATACAGACAAATGTTTGCAAATGTATAAAAAAACTAAACAGAAATACCACAGTATTCAGACCCTTTGCTTAGACGAAATTGAGTTCAAATGCAATGATCATCCTTGAGAAAACAGGTTTTCAGAAATGTTTGCAAATGTATAAAAAAACACAGGGGCCTCATCATTCTTAAATGGAAGAAGTTTGGAACCAACAACTTTTCCTAGAGTTGGCCATCCGGCCAAACTGAGCAATTGGGGGAGAAGGGCCTTGGTCAGGGAGGTGACCAAGAACCCGATGGTCACTCTGACAGAGCTTCAAAGTTCATCTGTGGAGATGGAAAAAACTTTCCAGAAGGACAATCATCTCTGCAGACCTCCACCAATCAGGCCTTTATGGTAGAGTAGCCAGACGGAAGCCCCACCTCAGTAAAATGCATATGACAGCCCTCTTGGAGTTTGCCAAAAGGCACCTAAAGACTCTCGGACCATGAGAAACAAGATTCTCTGGTCTGATGAAATCAACTCTTTGGCCTGAACACCAAGTGTCACGTCTGGTGGGAACCTGGCACCATCCCTACGGTGAAGCATGGTGGTGACAGCATCACGCTGTGGGGATGTTTTTCAGTGGCAGGGACTGGGAGACTAGTCAGGATCAAGGCAAAGATGAAGGGAGCAAAGTACAGAGAGATCCTTGATGAAAACCTGCTCCAGAGCACTCAGGGCCTCAGACTGGGGCAAAGGTTCACCTTTCAACAGGACAATGACCATAAGCACACAGCCAAGACAACGCAGGAGTGGCTTTGGGACAAGTCTCTGAATCTCCTTGAGTGGCCCAGCCAGAGCCCGGACTTGAACCCGATAAAACATCTCTGGAAAGAAGTTAAAATAGCTGTGCAGCAACACTCCCCATCCAACCGGACAGAGCTTGAGAGGATGGGAGAAACTCCCCAAATACAGGTGTGCCAAGCTTGTAGCGTCATACCCAACAAAGACTCGATGCTGTAATCACTGCAAAGGTGCTTTAACAAATTACTGAGTAAAAGGTTATGCTTATGTAAATATGATTTTCTTTAAATGAGCGAACATTTCTAAAAACCTGTTTTTGCTTTGTCATCATGGGTTATATTGTGTGTAGGGGAAATAAGGGAAAAAATATTTAATCTATTTAAATGTAAAACAAAATGTGGAAAAAGTCAAAGGGTCTGAATACTTTCTGAAGGCACCATCGCTGAAATGTAGCCTATAAATGAAAATAAGGAGAGAAAAAATTACTTAATGTCTTGATATTTAATAATGTCTTGTTGTACTGATGTTTCAATTAACAAGGCCTAAATAAATGATGCTTCATGTCATGAATCAGAAATTAGGCAACATAATCATACCCAATTCATATACCACCAAAGCATTACCGTGAGACCTGTTCTCCCTCTGTGGGCTCAGTGAGTGGGATGGAGAGGACGAGGAACAAAAGCCAGAGAGAGGGAGAGTGAGGGGATTTCTTCAATAGGTAGGCCCTCATCACATATCGGACCTGTCTCTATGTAGTGACTGTTCAAAAACTGTACACTGTATATTCGGTACAACTCACAGCAGAGTTATCCTTTGTAATTCTCGATCACGCAATACAGTTAAGATGATGTTAAATGTAGAGCACCACAGCCGTCCCCACTCGGTCTCCCATGTTTCCAAACACTCACAAAGATTTACCCCAAAAATCCATCTGCGCGCCTGAATGACATTCATTGTTGGGTGGGAAAATGATCTATTTTGAAAGCCTTTATGGGTCTTTTCATCACGACTGTTATCCTTAGTCTAAAGGTACACAGTGACTGACATTGGCACATAACTGTTCCAGAGATACAAAGAAACTGCTCAAATTACACCTGTAGCAATTACTACAATGATGAATTATATAGGACAAAGAGTGCTATCTAAAACTACTCAGGAATACTGTAGAAAAATCTAAAGGACCATACTGGCTTCATCATAGCTTTTCAATAGTAGATTAGTGCATGAACACTTTGATGTTTTCTTTCTTTTTATATACCAGCATCCTGACTATTCAGAAAATCCAGATATTGAATAATACAGCTGTCAATGTGAAATATTCATATTTTCAAAAAATGTATGGTTTTATTCATTTAAATCACATGTCAAACTCATTCCACAGAGGGCCGAGTGTCTGCCGGGTTTTGCTCTTCCCTTGTATTTGATTGGTGAATTAAGGTCACTGATTAGTAAGGAACTTCCCTCCCCTGGTTGTCTAAGTCTTAAAACCTGCAGACACTAGGCCCATCATGGAATGAGTTTGACACCCCTTATTTAAAGTAAACTGTCCAGTGAAAATCTCACTTTAAAAACCCCTTATCAAACTTGTATCTCAAACAGACCATTAAACAAATTAATGCAATTAACTCATGGAGAATGATGTCGCCCTGTCTCGTTGTCTGAGTTGGCCAATCAGCGGTCTACCTGCGTGAATATTTTTAATGACTGGTATATGCCCACACCATTCCAACACAGAAAATCTGCTTATTAACATACTTATTTAGCATTTTTTTTGGAAGGAAAAGTATTTCACTCTAATTAACTATAGGTCATATTTCCTAGAAATCTGGAAACACTGGACAGTTATGATTAACTCGATTGTGGGCCTAATCATACTAAGGTGGAGTGATGTCACACCATGCTTTGGAAGACAACAGCACAATTGGTTCAACACAAATATATTCATGGAAGGGAGGCAGACAGTGTCAAAACAAGGTGTCAATTTGAATTTCCCTCACTATCTTGTGGCCAACAGCATGAGTGGTCACATGGAGGCCTGAGATGCCTTCATCAAGCCAGAACATCAGCAAAAAAAACAATGAATAAGAAATCTGATTTCATCAAGACTAAAGGAAACTGTAGTCTTGTAATAAGGAGTAAGTAGCGCTAGTAAATTGCCAGGGATGCGGTACGAAGAGTGAGCTTGCGGACATGCTGTACTATAACTCTCAAGGCTATGATTTTAAAAGGAACTTTATTCTCGACTTATGAGGATGTACTCAAATCAGATGCGGTTTACATCCCAGCTATCTGAACATGCCAGAGAGTATAGAAAAGGGTGGAAAACAGAAACAATTATACATTACAGCATTTAAGGCTGCAATCAGCTGTTGAAACAAAAACAAAGCCACCTGTTTTGGTAAACAGCTTAGGGATGGGGCTTGAGAAATATAACCACTCCTGAATTCATAGACAGAGCTAAGGATGCAAGGACTGAACATCCATGAGATCAAGGGCTCTATTCAATCTGTATCACTGAAGCGATAGAATTGAAGAAATGTAGCATTGCCTTTGAATTTTAGTCAATGCGGAACTTCCGTGATACAGATTGAATAGAGCCCCTTAACTACAGATTTAACCATGTTTTTGAAGCTTTGTTTGTTTACATTGACTTTGTTTACAAACATTGGAGTAAAACAAGAATATATTCGGGGTTCTGATGGGATACGAAAGTTGAACTAAGCTCATGAGGCATTCCTAAGTTATTTTCTTCAAGAATCAATGGCTATATATCATTAGTTTAACTGTCCAAAAATTGATTTTGCAACTGCAGATTGCCCCTTTAATGTCCATGACGTGTATTGTTTTCATTGAATGTGTATCATTGTCCCCGTCTATCACTATCACCAGACAAAATGAACACACTCCGTTCAAGGTTAGGAGGGAAAAAAACTATAATAATAGTGATGCCCGGCAGTTTTAAGTGAAGAATTGTTACAAACGTCCTCCAAACCATTTGTAAACACTGAAGCATTTCCTCAATCATCAAACAGCATTTTATCTGGATCTGTAGCCATATGTGATCATTCAGTCTCCAAAGAAAATCAATACCTTCATAAGTACTTCTTCACTGAACAAATCAGTGCAGGTGAACCACGTATGCACAACAACGAATAGCTGGATAAATTCAGCTCTTTTAAAATATGTTCCCATTACTCTGTGTTTAGTCTTTCTGTACTGGGGTGATAATCTTGTCAAGTGTATGGCCTGATCTTCCTAATCAGACAGGATTGTAAGTGCTCTCTTTATTGGAGGCTCCTGAGGCCAATATCGAGGGGGGAAAACACATTCTGTTTGGAACAGTCAGGAGAAACAGAATCTTTCCAACATTGGCAATGGTTGATAGAGGAAAGGGAAAACGGAGTATTGTGCTGAGTGATCAATAACTTGGTAAAAACTTGTACGTGTGTAGTACCATATATTTGTAAGACAATACATCAATTCAATTTTGCTTGTACAGTTGCCCAACATGGCATCAAGAAAAATGTATGTTTAAGGGTAATGCATAATGCTAAAATCCTTTGACCTGTAAACCTGTAAAGCATTTTAGAGCAAACACTTTGAATAAACCATCTAAAACACATTTACATGTACATAAAGTCCAGATTGCTTTCATTAAGGGAATAAAAAAAGTAACATATACAACACTGTCCGAGATTATAAAATGTGTTTATGTTCATGTTTAGTTGAATGAATATATTTCCTATTCAAATACTGAAGCATAAAACAATGAATAGAGCTAGGGTCTTCACTGTAACATGTTGGGCATTTAAATGTTTTTACAGGAGAAAACATTCAGTATTTTGAAGAATTATTTAGTATTTGTGTTTACATGCAGTAGCTATTCAACGGCTGCAATTATGAAATGTGATAGTCTTGCATTCTCAACTTCATTCATCTTTAGTTTGACAATATAGTCAACATTTAGAAAACAGTGTCTGGAGATGTATTACCTTAGCTACATGAGATTTTGGGTGTTGGGCCTCACTACTGTATCCAATACAGCCACCATAACCTTTATACAGTCACAATTTGAAATCTAGAAGCATCTTGTCTTTGACTAGTAAACCCTGTGTAATTATAGGAATGTTATAGTGTATAATCATTCTAAAACGAATGGTTATATGAATATTGTCTATGCACAGATTGAGTAATATTAAGACCAAGAAATATTGTTGAAAAAAACATAATTATTTTAAGAGCCAGAATCTCGATGGGTGGAAATGAAATGGACCAAGTTTCATCCAGTAGATTCGTAGGTGTTCTAGTTGATGAAAGGTTATCCTTGAAAGATATTCACTTTGTCTTCAGCAAAGTGGTGAAGTCCATTGGTATCATCAGAAAAATTAGTGGTTTGGTTCATCAGGCTTGCTTCCCAAGACTATACTACAGCTTAATTTACCCATATATAATTGAATGCAATATTGTCTGGGCCAGTACATATGCTTCCTACTTACACAAATTACTCATCACACAGAAGAAATGTGCAAGACTATCCAGCTCCTCTAACTACTTGGCTTCATCTTCCCCTCCGTTTAAGAAACTCAATATGTTGTCTATCTACAACATGAATATACTCCAATTATGCAAATACACATACCTCCCAGACAGTCTACCTAAACCCTTCCACTGATTCTTCCAGGTTAATTCCCAAATCTAATGCATACAACACACTGTGGCACCCTTCACCCTCCTCATTGCTGCACCTCACATAGTCAATTCTCTATGAACCTTCACATTGCCAAAACATCATCATCCCTCAATAACTTCAAGCGAAGACAAGGGGTCAGCGTGACTACCCAGTAGTCTCCTCCATGTAGCCTAACTCTCGCACTCACACACACATACTCAAATGTTCTTTCTTGTATATCGAGTATATCATGTACATTTTATATGCTCTGTTTATCTGATTGAACACATTTTTGTAGTATTTAGATTTGTATATTGGTTTTGTGGTGTGGTTTTCATTTAAGCCCCTTTGAGTTTCCAACCTCACCTGCACAGTGTTTTTGGAGTTGTTAAAAAATATATACTGTTAGGTATAAGGTTAAATCATCCTCAAAGCTCTGCTTATAGGAATATCCTAAAGACTCCAATTTGTTTGCAAGGTATTTAAACTCGTCTGGCAGCTACTTACACCTTAGCTCTAAAATTAGTTAATGGGGGAAATTAGGGGGAAGAACTACTTCAATTTTTTTCAGACACTGATTTGGGAATTAAAGCAGTCTGGATGTGGCTATTTCATAGTTTTACATGACATTTTTAACTGGCATGCCTACTTTAGAACAATAAATCATTGGACAAATTGATGATTAATGTAACTCCATCAAAATGTTCGGACATAGACCACTGTGAATGCAAGTGAGAAAAATGACATCTAAGCTGGACTACTCTTTGGGTAGAATACCCAAAATGCTCTCCACTGCCCCGTATTCCCAAAGAGCTGATGTGTAAATAGCACTAACTATGATGGTTGCTATATGTCAATCAGAATATTTAATTTTGCATTTGGATGGTGAATTTGTTGCCTTGGTACAAATGTGATGTTTTTCTTTAAAGAGGTAAGGAGCCTCAAACAAACCGTGACAAAGACCTGGCAGAAAGGGATCAAGGACAGACGATAAAATATGGCCACGGTTTTCAATGATCATGGCGTAATAGCTGCAGTAGCATCTGGAGGTCTGTGACTAGTGAGGCTCTATCGCCCTCCTGTGGCCATCCCCATTCCCTGTGGTGATGATTATGAATTTACATGGGGGGGGGGTCCTTCATAATTGATGTCTCTGAAACAGAATATCACAACTGTGAACAAAGATAAGAGTAATAGAGACTTTTTACAAAGTATTTACAGATTATTGGTAAAAACATTTGTATTTTGGTATACAACAGAGGGGTGGAGCATGTAAGGAAATGTAACATCTCTTAAATTATCCTCAAACAACATTCTAGAGACAAGGACTGACATTCCATGACATCCAAGAGGGGGGGGGGGAAATGTGACAGAACGGAGTGCTCTGGCGGGGTTTGAGCATAGACTGAAGGATTCAGATGTTGTGAATCCTTCTTCTTGCAGAGTGGAAGGTATAAACACTATGTAGGGGAGGCAAAATGGGAGGACCCACTGTTTTCAGGCTCAGGCATGTCAAACTCAAGAAACCAGAAATCCAAATGTTTGTTTACGTTCTTGTTGTTTGTAAAACAACAGCCAACTTTCCAGGACATAGACGACGCACTAGACGACCAGTTTTGATAACCTTTAGCCGTACCCTCATCCTACTCCTCCTACTCCTACTCCTTAACCCAGGCCCTGTGTGTCCCCAGGCTCTCTCATTTGTTTACTTCTGTACCTGAAAAAGCCTTGGTTTCATGCTTGTTAACATCAGAAGCCTTCTCCCACTGCTTTAGCACACTCCGCCAACCCTGATGACCTTGCCGTGTCCGAATTCTGACTTTGGAAGGCCACCAACAATTCTGAGATTTCCATCCCCAACTACAACATTTTCCGTGAAGATAGAACCACCAAAGGGGGAGGAGTTAGCCCGTAAAGTTCTATCATACCTTCCAGGTCTATGCCCAAACAGTTCGAGCTTCTAATTTTAAAATGAATCTCTCCAGAAGTAAGTCTCTCACTGTTTCCGCCTGTTTTAGATGTTTTAAAACACTTCTGCGGGCAAGCCTTTCTAATCGACCTGGCCCAAGTATCCTGGAAGGATGTTGACCTCATCCCGTCAGTTGAGGATGCCTGGTTGTTCTTTAAAAGTAATTTCCTCACCATCTTAAATAAGCATGCCCCTTTCAAAAAATGTGAACTAAGAACAGATATAGCCCTTGGTTCACTCCAGACCTGACTGCCCTCGACCAGCACAAAAACATCCTGTGGCGGACTGCAATAGCGTCGAATAGCCCCCGTGATATGCAACTGTTCAGGGAAGTCAGGAACCAATACACGCAGTCAGTCAGGAAAGCAAAGTCTAGCTTTTTCAAACAGAAATTTGCATCCTGTAGCTTTAACTCCCAAAAGTTTTGGGACACTGTAAAGTCCATGGAGAATAAGAGCACCCCCTCCCATCTGTCCACTCCACTGAGGTTAGGTAACACTGTTACCACTGATAAATCAACGATAATCGAGAATTTCAACAAGCATTTCTCTACGGCTGGCCATGCTTTCCTCCTGGCTACCCCAACCTCTGCCAATAGCTCAGCACCCCCTGCAGCGACTTGCCCAAGCCTCCCCAGTTTCTCCTTCACCCAAATCCAGATAGCAGATGTTCTGAAAGAGCTGCAAAACCTGGACCCATACAAATCAGCTAGGCTAGATAACCTGGACCCTCTCTTTCTAAAATTATCCGCCGCCATTGTTGCAACCTCTATTACCAGTCTGTTCAAACTCTTTCATATCGTCCGAGATCCCTAAAGATTGGAAAGCTGCCGCGATCATCCCCCTCTTCAAAGGGGGTGACTCTTGTCACGGCTTCTCCTCTGCAGTGCAGGGGCGGTTTCTCCTGCAGACAGAGGAGGGTCGTTAGTGATTGGAGTCACCTGGGCTCTAAGTATTTAAACTGTGTCACTAATCACTTCTCTCTCTCCGCTCCTCCAGGTATGAACCTGTTTTGTTTGTTCTTTTGTAGTTTTGCATAGTTTTCACTCAGTCACACACATAGATTCACGCATCCATGCACTTTACATACACCTTACATTATGATACTTCCACACTTCATTCATTTTTCTTAGTTTTGTTTACAATAAAGATTTTTTTAAATTGGCCTATACCTGTTGTTCGCGTCCCCTCATTTTTGCCACAGGCTATGAGCCGGCCTGTGACAAGTGGGGGCTCATCCATAAGTTAAAGTTAATTGTACTTTAGTCTTATTTTAGTTTACTTTAACGTTTTGTTATAGTTGGTTAAGGTTTTGTCTAGATTGTCTTTGTATTATTATTGATATGTTTGTTTATTTGTAATTAGGCTTATTTGGTTATTGTTTTGTAGTTAACTTGGGTTAGTTTAGTTCAGATTGCCAAATTCTTTTGTTGGAGGGGATGTTTTGGTTATGAGGCTATGAGCCGGCCTGTGACACACTCTAGACCCAAATTGTTAGACCTATATCCATCCTGCCCTGCCTTTTTAAAGTCTTCGAATGCCATGTTAATAAACAGATCACTGACCATTTCGAATCCCACTGTACCTTCTCCGCTGTGCAATCTGGTTTCCGAGCTGGTCAGGGGTGCACCCCAGCCATGCTCAAGGTACTAAAAATATCATAACCGCCATCAATAAAAGACAGTACTGTGCAGCCATCTTCATCAACCGGGCCAAGGCTTTCGACTCTGTCAATCACCGTATTCTTATTGGCAGACTCAACAGCCTTGGTTTCTCAAATGACTGCCTCGTCTGGTTCACCAACTACTTCTCAGAGTTCAGTGTGTCGGAGGGCCTGTTGTCCGGACCTCTGGCAGTCTCTATGGGGGTAGCACATGGTTGAATTCTCGGCCGACTCTTTGCTCTGTATATAGCAACTATGTTGCTCTTGCTGCGGGTGATTCCCTGATCCACCTCTACTCAGACGACACCATTCTGTATACATCTGGCCCTTTGGACACTGTTAACAAACCTCCAAACAAGCTTCAACGCCATACAACATTCCATCCGTGGCCTCCAACTTCTCCTAAACTCTAGCAAGACTTAAGTGCGTGCTTTTCAACCGTTCGCTGCCCACACCCGCCAGCCCGACGAGCATCACTATTCTGGACAGCTCTGACAACTACAACTACCTAGGTTTCTGGCTAGACTGTAAACTCTCCTTCCAGACTCATATTAAACATCTCCAATTCCAAATTAAATCTAGAATCGGCTTCCTATTTCACAAAGCCTCCTTTACTCACGCCGCCGAACATGCCATCGTAAAACTGACTATCCTACCGATCCTCAACTTTGGCGACGTCATTTACAAAATAGCCTCCAACACTCTTCTCAGCAAACTGGATGCATTGCTACTATGGGTTATTTTAATGCCTTTCCTCCTCACGCCATTTGCACACACTGTATATAGACTTTATTGTTTTGTCTTCTGTTTTATTGACAGTACGCTAGTTTATTCTATGTGTAACTCTGTGTTGTTTGTGTCACACTGCTTTGCTTTATCTTGGCCAGTTCGCAGTTTTAAATGAGAACTTGTTCTCAACTAGCCTACCTGGTTAAATAAAGGTGATTTTTTTTTTTTTATTACATTTCTTATATGGGCATGTTATATGGTAGCTATCTAATTTAGCTTGATCAACAGGATGGGTCTTAATCAAATTTTAAGATTTGTTTTTTTATGACTCGATTTGCACCAGCCACTTTCAATGCAACATACCGAAACAAAACAAACTATGCAAGAGATTTTCTTGAAGGCAGAACACAACGGAATAGGATTTTATTGCATTGACAGGCACATCTCAGCCAGTACTCTACAGACCAGTGCTGCATAACCAATCAGCGCTGCCGTATCCCTATATTTAAATAGACCATTGCCATATATGGATCTGTTGGTTGGTGTGAGCAGAATAAAATAATGAAGAAACCTGAGCGAAGAGGCGCTACATTCTCTGAAAAGGCTAAAGTCAGACCCTACTATTACCATTCGACGGGCAGATAAAGGTGGAGCAACAGAGGTTTTGAACACTACTGACTGTTTTTCAATGAAAAAGTCCATTGTCAGTCTGAAACTTCTACATGTCACTATCCTCTGATCCAACCTCCACCTAAAATGAACAGATCAAAGAGACATTGGTGGAAGCAGTGAAACATAACATCATAGATGAAAAAGCACGAGCATTCTTGTATGTACAACATCCCCGCATCCATCTGTTCTACACGGTGCCTAAATTACACTAGAATATGGACAATCCCCCAGGCAGACCTATCGTGTCAGCGATTGGTAGCAGAACTGAAAACATCTCACACTGTGTCGACCACCTCAACTCTGCTATCTCATCTCAAAAGACACAGGTGATTTTCTAAAACTATTGATTGAGATACCAGAACAGGGTTTCCTAGTGTCTTTCGATGTCTAGTCCCTGTACACAGTCGTTCCTCATGAGTTAGGAATTTAACATTGTGTCCATTTCCTTGACTTGAGAACAGATCCCAATATCTACTTCCTGCAGCGTAGCGGGACAGCCATGGGCATAAGGGTGGCACCAAACTTCGCTAACCTACACCTCGGGTATGTTGAAAAAGCTCACATTCTAAATGAGACTTCCCAACACTTTTTTACGAGAACCTGTTCATTTGGAAACGTTAGATTGATTACATTTTTGCTGTTTACAAAGATGACTTAAAGTCCATGAGGTCCTTTCACCAATTTCTGAATCCCATTACAGGAAACCTGCGTTGCACTATGGAACATGACGAGGGACATCCTGGACGTACATGTTACTGTACCACTGGTCAACTGCTGTTGAATACTTATCGTTACTAGTGAGATTCCAGTAAACAATCCTATTATATTGTGACATGTTTAAAAGTTGACAGTTATTACAAATAACCTGTCAGAAGCTGCATGACGAGCAGTTTATTTTCAGCCAATCAAATTTGAATATTCTATCTTAGTCCCTCTCCTAAACTCACATTCTACACCAGTGGGCGCATGTTGACAGGGAGCTAGAACGGAACTTGAAGAGCTACCACCATTCTATGGAAGAAAAAAAGAGTTTCAATTCGTCGTGAGAAGTTGTATAAAACTGAACTAAAACGAGAACCGGATGTCACTCGCTTATCTATCCGAACGTAATGTGAAGGGGTTGAGGGAAAGATTGATGCCAGGATTTGGGGAGTTTTCATAAGGAGAATGAGCTGTTAGCGATTAGACTAGCTAAGCTATTGCTAGCATTTTGTGCGTGTTCATACCGAACTAAGCATATACACAAGCCATTAACATTTAGGCTAGCTCAGCTATTGATCAATTGAAATAGCAATCGTTAGTGATCATGCTAATCATGCATGGAGAAGTAATAATCTAAATAATCTATCAGTTCATACTGAACCAATCATATGCACAAGCTGTTAACATTTAGGCTAGCTCAGCTATCAGTCAATTGAAATAGCCATCTTTAGTGATCATGCTAATCATGCATGGCAAACTATTTTAGGTTTTAAACTTTTATAAAATGTGATTAGCTATTATCATAATCCATTATGGTACACAGTTGTGTTTTAGATTACTTTATAAGAAATTATGTATAGGTGTAAGGGTTTCACTCAGTTGGAAATAGGGGAGAAACGTCCTCCCACTGTTAGAGCCGAGCTCTATTGCTGCGTGAGTAGAACTGATTGGAGCTAAAGAATGGTGTTCTTTACAGGAGAAGGAAGGAAGGATCCAACATTACTTTTCAGTTAGTGCTTCAAGAAGAGCTGAGAGCAGTTGCATTGAATAGTCTGCATGATGATATGGGCCATATGGGCATCGAGCGCACGCTGGATCTCATACGATCATGGTTCTACTGGCCCAAGATGTCAATGTCTGTGGGGGAGAAGATTAAGACCCGTGACCACTATGTGCAACGTAAAACCCTCCCAGAGAAAGCTGCACTAGGAGTTAGCATTAAGACCAGCAGGCCTTTTGAGCTAGTATATATGGACTTCCTTTCTTTTGAGCCTGATCATAGTAACACAAAGGAGTTACTGGTAATTACAGATAATTTTATCAGATACGCGGTGGCCATACCGACTCCCAACCATAGAACCTGCTCCGTTGCAGTCTCTCTGGGGCCACTTCATTGTGCACTATGGCTTTCCTGAGCTCCTCCACAGCAACCATGGTCCTGATTTTGAATCACAAACAATCAAAGAGCTGTGTGAGATTGCTGGAATCAAGAAAGTGAGATCAACGCCATATCATCCAAGAGAGAATCCTGTTGAGCGTTTAAACAGGATGCTCCAGATTATTGGTACTCTGAGGATACATGACAACTCACTGGCGGGACTTGGTTAAACCACTTGTACAGTTGAAGTCGGAAGTTTACATACATTTAAACTCAGTTTTTTCACAATTCCTGATATTTAATCAGAGTAAAAACTCCCTGTCTAAGGTCAGTTAGGATCAGCACTTTAAAGAATGTGAAATGTCAGAATAATAGAAGAGTGATTTATTTCAACTTTTTATTTATTTCATCACATTCCCAGTGGGTCAGAAGTTCACATACACTCAATTAGTAATTTTCTATAAGATTGATGTCAGGGCTTTGTGATGCCCACTCCAATACCTTGACTTTGTTGTCCCTAACCTCTTGAAGCTAGGGGGCACTATTTTTATGTTTGGAAAAATAACGTTCCCAAAGTAAATGGCCTATTTCTCAGGACCAGATGCTAGAATATGCATATAATTGACAGATTAGGATAGAAAACACTCTAAAGTTTCAAACTGTCAAAATATTGTATGTGAGTATAACACAACTGATATTGCAGGCGAAACCCTGAGGATGAGACGCATTCAGATTCTTATGACTTCTAAGTTCAAAAAGACAAGAGACTCTTAGGTTTACCAAGGTCTATGATACTCACAGGTTGAGAACATCAAGGAGGGTTGCTATCGAGGAAAAGCATGATGAAGTTACGGCAGACCAAGATGTCCTTGCAGAAGAAGTTGGAACAGTACATCAGACTGACAACTTACCTCAAAAACCTGAAACCCCTGACAGAGAGAAACAACTTACCTGAACATTCTGCAAATCCTCACAAATAAGCTTCTCCCATCATAGACAAAGAGTTAGCTGTTTTCTCTTACATGTCTGAAAGTGATGAAGAGACAAAGAACACAAGGGATGATGTCCATGTTGAACCTACTTCAGTTGACCCTGTATCTGTGGAGAAAAATAATAGTAACCAGCAACATGATGAAACCCAATATTCTATCTTAGTCCCTCTCCTAACTTTACGTTCAACACCGGTGGGTGCTAACATGTTGAAAAGGAGCAGACCACGGAACGTGAACGTGAATAGCTACCGCCATTCTATGGAAGAAAGACTAAGTTTCAAATCGTCATGAGAAGTTGTATAAAACCCTTACTAAAAAGAGAACCTTATATTAACACTCACTAATCTATCCGAACATGCTGTGAAGGAGTTGAGGGAAAGTTTGACGCCAGGATTTGGGGAGTTATCATAAGGAGAACGAGCTGTTAGCGATTAGGCTAGCTAAGCTATTGCTAGCATTTTGTGCGTGTTCATACTGAACTAAGCATATGCACAAGCCATTAACATTTAGGCTAGCTCAGCTATTGCTCAATTGAAATAGCAATCGTTAGTGATCATGATAGTCATGCATGGCAATATTTTAGTTTTTAACCTTTTATAAAATGTGATTAGCTATTATCAGAACCCATTTCTTTTACACAGTTATGCTTTAGATTGCTTTATTAGAAATGGTGTAAGCACTAGTACTTTCCATTTGCCCAGGGTAGTCTATTGTTCAGTCCACATGACCCTGGTGCTTTAATGGTGTAAAGTCCTTTGCATTGCCCAGGCTAGTTTATTGTTAAGGCTTTTGCTGTAATTAAAGCATTTTGACTACGTTTTATTTTCTTATTCCTGTAAGAGATTATGGATTCTGTTCCACCAAGGATGGCGAGCCACCCGAACCCAGGACATCGATAAGAAAATTTGAACACATAAGGAAGGATGCATAAGGAAGTGCATTGGAGATGGTGTACCCATTGTGACTTTTAAACCTACCCTAACCAGAAACCGTGGATTAGTGATGGGCATTCCGGCTCTTTTCAGTGCGCCTCGGCTCACCAAAAAGAGCCGGCTCTTTTGGCTCCCAAACGGGTCTGTCAGGATTTGGCCATGATTTGGCCACTAAATGCCCCCATTGTGTTTTTTTGACCATTTTTGTTTTCCCTTGTTTCCAGTTATTTGCACCTGTGCCTCGTTTCCCTTGAATGTATTTAAACCCTTAGTTTTCCTCAGTTCTTTGCTCTGTGTTTTAATGTTAGCACCCAGCCCTAGCGATGCTGTGAACATTTGTTACTCCAGTTGGACTCTCTTGTGGTACTCTGTTTTTGTTCTCGTTTATTTATTTTTGATGATCTTTTGAGGCTTTTTCCCTATTGTACCTACCACCTTGTGGATTTACCTTTTGATTTAGAGGATTACCTTTTTCTCTTGGAATTACTTTTGACGTTGTGGATTTATATTTTTGCCTGAAGAACCTTCCTTTTTACTTTATTAAAACACCGTCTCAAGTACTGCTGTGTCTGCCTCATCTTCTGGGTTCTGCTGACTATTAGTGGCTCAGTTTGCTAAGGGACTGTTTCTCACACCGGAGACCCGAGTTCGTAACCGGTCCTGACAGGGTCTTTAAATTTAAAAAAATTCAAGTCAAATAGTTTGACTATGATTGTTAAAATAATTCTAATTAAATTATTAAATGAAATCATACTCTACCTTAACCACAATGTATTTAAAAATGCATTGGTTTGTTATGAAAAATAATGCTATTAAACATTTGCATTTAAGGAACTTTTGAATGTATATAAACGATCTAAACAGTATAATAGAATATTGCACCATTGCACCAAAAATAAATAACAATTTGCAAAACTGCAGCATCCTACAAATTGAAATAAATGTAAAAAAGAAGGATGCTATTACACCTGCATTTAAAGTATAACTTTTTTAATGTGTATATTAACATTTACATTTACATTTAAGTCATTTAGCAGACGCTCTTATCCAGAGCGACTTACAAATTGCAAGTGCATATTAATGTAACAATTCAAAACAAATAGTCTGAACAATATAATAAAAGAATATTGCACCATATCAAAGAAAAATACATAGAAATGTGCAAAACTGCAGCATCCCACTTAAAACATTAAACGGGTCCCTCTTTTCTCTCTCTTCGTTATTGCCATGTTATAACCAGCAGCACACAGCAATACTGATCACATTTTGGAGGAGGGGCTCCTCCAAATAGGATCGGAGCTCCATTATGGCATCTGCTGAGGGATTCCTTCGTGCTGCATCCCCAGTTGCTCTCTCGTAGAACAGCATCCAAACAGCAGACATTTGTGGCACTACTGCTGGTGCTTCTGCTCCATCTGATCCCTCTTCTTCCTGGTGCCTGAGCCAGCTGACTGCTGGGGCTGTCCCTCCCTGCTGCTGAGGTTATTTTTTGAAGAGCCTCATCAATCGCTCTGGCATCACTGAAGGCTAACTTCTTAAACCTGGGGTCATGAACATAGGGTGTCCATCAACTCTGTCACATGTCCTGTGTTTACATTTGTTTCTCTCTGGCGGCTGGCTGTGACTCGCTGCAGACCCTTACACAAGAGTATAATTTTTGAGGCTGTCACATAGCTGAAAAAAGAGAACAGTAACTTATTAGTTTTGTCTACTGATACTACATTCTCATCTACTGCTCATATACATGTGTAATACTTGATTAAATAGTGATGTAGTAATAACTGCTTACTGTACCTCTCTCCACTGATCTCCACAGTGACCTGCTCAAAGGGTTCCAGGACTCTGCACACCTCCACCACCACCTTCCATTCCTCTTGGGTCAGAGCATCAACAGGTGCATTGACAATGGCCAAGGTAGAGATGATGGCATCCTTTGACTCAAGAAACCGCTTCAACATATAACATGTTGAATAACACCTTGTAGTGCAGTCTTGTTTAGGCCTCAGCTGAAGCATCCCCATCTGGCGTTGTGTAGACTTTCGTTTTTTCAGCACCTACTTTGCTCCTGTGCATGTATTCCACAGCTGTTTTCACTTTGTCCACAATGGGCTTCATCACCCTCAGAGCATCTCCAAGACATGGATTCAAAATGTTCATGGCTTTGGTTATGTTAGCTGCATTGTCGCTAACACAACAGACCACTTTTCCATCTACTTTCCTTTCTCTGGCCACTCTCAACAGTTGCTGTGCCATGTTCTCTGAGGTGTGTCTGTCACTGAACTCAAAGCAGTCCAGAAGATAGCTAGACCTAAAAATCATCAGTGAAGTGACATGTAACCGACATGTAAGAAGTGGTTACTCTTGATATCCAGCAGTCAGTGGTAAGGCAAACTGCAGTAGCTTTTAATCTCTTTCCCGCGCTGAAGCCTGTGTGCTCTCGTACAGTTGTGGAATAAGTGATTTTGAAATGGTTTTACTGTGTGGAATTGTGTACATTGGATTTAGACTATTGCTATAATTTCTGAAACCTCTGTCCTCCGATCGAAAATGTCTGGAAATCGGTGGCAATTATTGCAATATCAATTTGGCCTTGTTTTGCTACAGATGTAGACGTTTGGCATAAACTGGTCCATAGAAGACTGCGTTGCTGTGGGTCATGGTCTAGGCCTATTTGACTGAGTGGATACATCTCCACGTGGGGAGGTGCTGGCTCCACTATCACTAGCAGGCCCGCTAGTTTCTCGAAGCTTCGATACAGCTAGCTTCACAGTTGGGTGCGCAGTTCGCATATGCCGGTGTAGGTTGTGTGTAGAACCGGCTTTATATGAAATGTTGTTTTGGCAAATTCTATACTGTGCTCTAACATTGTCTACATTATTAAAATGCATCCAAATGCTACTGTGCGTCTGACTCATTTTCCAGCTGTTGTCCTTCCTCTCGCTCCCAACGTTCACCTATCACTACCGTGGATAGATGGTGCGCAAAACTGAAAGTGCGAACCACAGCATTCAACCATGGAAAGATGACTAGGAATATGGCCGAATATAAACAGTGTAGTTATTCCCTCCGCAAGGCAATCAAACAAGCGAAATGTCTGTATAGGGACAAAGTGGAGTCGCAATTCAATGGCTCAAACACGAGACGACCAAGTATTTGATACACTGCCGATTTTGCAGGTTTCCCTACTTACAAAGCATGTAGACGTCTGTAATTTTTATCATAGGTACACTTCAACTGTGAGAGACGGAATCTAAAACAAAAATCACATTGTATGATTTTTAAGTAATTAATAAGCATTTTATTGCTCACTAGCTCACTAACTGCTGTCCAAACCAGTTGTTAGACCTCTGATGTTTATTGTTGCTATCCCTAGTTTTGCTTATCCCTGTTTATTTTTCAACACACAACATATTCAACATGAATTATATAGTAGTGGTTGTAAATCAATTACATCTACCGTACTGGAAATTAAAAAAGCTTGTCTAGTTTTCCAATTGTTGTTTACTGGTTTCACTTCTGTATTTCATCATTAGGTGGAGACCTTGACCACAGCACACCGCACCCTGAGTACTAACCTGTATGGTCTACCACACTCTCTCATTAGCACCACCAGCTGAAGAGTTTTCTCCCTAATTGTGCTCCCAGTGCCCTACATGAACTTGTCCATTCCCTTTGTGATTATTCTGAAGCATGCCATTGAAGGCCGAAACATCAATCTAATGTAATTAATGTTTATTAATTTATTAATGTTTATAAAAATACATATTTTGAATGGTTAGCCAGCATTGCACATTTTCCTGTCCATATATGGATCTGTGCCATTCTTTTGAACTGGACTCTGTTACCAGCATGAGTGGTCTCGATTAGATGCGTTTGTTTTGTAATCAAAGCGAGAGCTGCATGTAGTCACATGTGCACACCATTTTCATATCCTTTGCTAGCTAGTAAGTTATTAGCCCAGTTGTAGCTCATTTCTAGTCAGCAATGGGGAAGTGGTTGCTTCCTATAAGAGCACAACACGTGAGCATTTCTATCCATCTTTGAAAAGCTAGTCAGGTAAAGAGCATTTTCTTTGGTCTTAAAGGGGCAGTGTTGTATTTTGAGCCAGGCTTCAGTAAGCTAAGTAGCCAATAGGCAGAAGGTGGCATAATTTGTTATTCTCTGTAATAATGGTATGGAAATAATGAACTTTATTTTGAAAAGCGGTTTCTTGAATCAAACAACACTTTTTTCAGTCACCTCCTTATCTTAAGGACAAGTGGATAAGCAGGTTTTAATGTCAAGCCCAGCATAATTTTTCCTAAAGTCTCTTGCAATGTAGGCCTACATTGAACAACACACATATTTTTCCATGTCAAAATGTTATGGGATGCATTTTCTCCATTGTTTTATCATTCTGATAGGCCTATATTATGATCAGAAAGCCACAGTAGCCTCCTTGGCCACTGTTATAACTGTAACTTAAAGTGGGTACAGCCTCAGTGTTCACAATAAACGCGTGCCAGAAGTTGCACAGAATTTTCACAAAGTTCAAGTTTGTGTTCAGCAAACCTGAAATTTGATCAGTGCTTACATTTATTTTATTTTTTTGTGAACATTGCACACCCGCCCATTTGTTTCCTTGAGGCTACCACTCTGGACCATTTTTTTTTCGTCAAGCATTATTAGCCAGATAGTGATCCTTTTGTGCAAAAAAAAACAAGAAGTTAGGCCATCCCATCTGGCATTAAGACCCCTGGTTTCCTGTGTTGGACATGCCTGAGCCTGAAAACAGTGTGTCCTCCTATTATGCCTCACCTACATAGTGTATTTACCTTCCACTCTTCAGGGAGAAGGATTCCCAGCAGCTGACAGGCTCTTCAATTCTTTGGGAGGAATATTCACTAACCATGATGAAGGTACAGTACTTCTCTATATTTTAAAGTGTATGCTATAGATCATGCACAAAACATTGTTTATCTCGTCCAGGTGCTTTCATGTTTGAAATGTATCCATTAGAATTATGCAGGTACTTAATGTATCTACTATATAAAAAGTATTGTTCCTCACTACACCCTTCAGCACTTTTTTTCCAGAATATGTAGGGTGTATGTGTGTTGTATTTCTGTAACTAATGTCTGTATGTTTTTGCCTCCCCTGTTAGAGAAGGGTTAAGACCTACCAGAGCCTGACTGTTACCGTACTCCGAGCAAAAAACAACCAATCTCATGATTATTGTGAGTCATATTGTTTTCGCCTTGTGCATACCTTTCATAGATTTCTAAATTCATTTTCAGAGCAGACACTTTTTTGGGAGAAAAAAACAACAACTGAACTACCACTTAAGTTTTTAGTTAAGGTCTTTGATCTGTTTATACATACAAAGACCTACCTGCTATTGGCAAAACTATTTTGTAACAGTCCTGTTTTGTTTTACAGGGTCTGAGTCGGACTGTTATGTTATTGTACGCCTCCCCACAGCTTCTGCCAGGTCTCACCGTACTAAGACGGTGCCCAACAGCAAGACCCCAGAGTGGAATGAGAGTTTCCACTTCAGGGTCCACCGTCATGTCAAGGTACGTCCCCTCACACAATAGGCCAATCACTAGGCAGAGTTACCCATAGGGACATAGTGTTCCTAAAACCTATGTATTTACACATGCAGTGCCTTCAGAAAGTACTTGCAACTCTTTACTTTTTTCACATGCTGTGTTACAGCCTGATTTTTAAAATGGATTCAATTGAGTTTTTTTGTCACTGGCCTACATACAATACCCCATGATGCCAAAGTGGAATTATGAAATGTCTGGAGTCAATAAGTATTCAACCCCTTTGTTATTGCAAGCCTAAATAAATGTGACAGAGCGTGAAGACATTTGAAAAGAATAATGGGCAAATGTTGCACAATCCAGGTGTGGAATGCTCTTAGAGAAAGACTCACTGCTGTATTCGCTGCCAAATGTGCTTCTACATGTGTGAATACTTATGTAAATGTAATAATTCTGCATTTCATTTTGAATGAATCCGGAATTAATTTTGAATAAGATGAAATTCTAAAACCATGTTTTCACTTTGTTATTATGGGGTATTGTGTGTAGATGGGTGAGAAAAAAAGGAATCATGTATTCCATTTTGAATTCAGGTTGCAACACAACAGAATGTGGAATAAGTCAAGGGGTATGAATACTTTCTAAAGGTACTGTAAGTAGGTAGGGTGCAATGACATTGTAGCCACCCATTTGGGGTATTTGGTCATGCTGGTAATAGCCTGGTTGCCAGGTCTGCTCAGCATTACATTACACACCTTGCCACTCCTGTCATTTGCCAAAGAGACTTGCCTTACGGCAATCTTCAAATATGAACATTAATGAGCTTGAGGTGGTCAGAGGATTCAAGTCTGATTCGATAACCCTCACAGCTATCATCCAATCACAGTGTTTATGAAAGTTAGACTGATAGAAAAATGTTAAAACTTAATTCATACATTTGATTGGAACCATTCTAACATTTGGCATTCCTGCACCTCTCTGACACATTCCGGTTTAATGCATTCAGTTGTGTTACTGACTAGGTATCCCCTTACCAATTCTGACGTAATACATGTAATTGTAAACATAAACACTGGGCGAGAGGAGAGCAGAGTATTCCACTTCATTGTATTTTTACCAGCGGCCAATGTGATCACACCAGAGAAGCTCTCACCATTCAAACTTCCCTCCTAGTTGACAAGATGTAGCCTATATACTTGTTTTTCTTCCTCAAATATATATACATTTTTTAATTGATCGGAATAAGTGACCAAACCATATAGCTACTACTGGGACACACATTGAACTAGGCTACTATAGCGAGAGGATGGATGAGAGAGAGGCCAGTGGTGATGCCAGTGGAGATGCATGAATTGCGCCATGGAACAGAAGACGGATGAGTAAATTAAAAGTTATTTAATTGGCTGGGCAATTTAATCCACCAAAGTATTCAGACCCCTTGACTTTTCACACATTTTGTTACATTACAGCCTTATTCTAAAATTGATTACATAAAACATTTTCCTCAGCAATCTACACACAATACCCCATAATGATAAAACAAAAAAAGGTTTTTAAACATTTTTACAAATGTGTTCCAAATAAAAAACAGAAATCCCTTATTTACATATGTATTCTGACCCTTTACTGTGAGACTCGAAATTGAGCTCAGGTGCATCCTGTTTCCATTGATCATCCGTTTTGACATTCCTGCAGTTTGGGTCTATAGAAATCGAATATCTGTCTAACTGATTCGCTCTGCAGTCAGCAACTGCGCCATAAATCAGTCTGCATATTGAAACTTGAAATGGTGACCTTTTGAGCTGCAGAGACATGTAATCAGAACCTGTTCCTTCCCTACCAGAAATGGAATAACAATAATTACACAATCACACATTTTATTGGAACACAAATTGAATTGTAACACATAAAAAATGCATTCTACCCAGCTTTTCTTTCACAAACCCTTGAAAAGCTAGTTTGGAGTGCATTTTTACTTCCTTAATATATTGGAAATAGGTTATCAATCTGTTTCACATGCCATGGAATGAGAGAATGAGAGATTGTATCTCATTAGTTTACCCATTATAGTATAAAACAGACATGCATTGTCTTGTTGTAATATACTGTAAATCAAAATACATCCAAACGTGGTAAAATGGAGTAAGAGATGCCCTTGTCTTTTCAGAATATCATGGAGTTGACGATGTACGATGAGGACAGTATCATGGGTGATGACTTGTGCTCCATTGTAGTGTTTGACATCAGTAACCTCACACCTGGGAAGAAGGAGACCAAGACCTTCCTCAGTGAACCGGTAGGACTATTATAGGACTAAAGATTAGAGCTAGGATATGTCATTAATTAAATCCATGTAGCCTATGTTTAGTCTCCTATGCCATCTCTCTATTTCAGACCACATATGAATTGTGGGTTGAGTTTGAGTTGCTGGAGAGGTGAGTGACATCTTTGACATCCATACCATTGTCAGACTACTTTCAAAGAAGGTGCTGAAATAGTCACATTTTTGTTGTTGTAAAAAGGTATTCCATGACTGACAACAGTTTGTGTTCCCTGTGTGCCCTGTTTGCAGTAAAGAGCATGCTGGTGACTATCTCTCTAATGGTGTACTAGTGGTAAGGACATGATCGTATGTTTTATCATTCTAAGGCAAAGTCAGCATAACAAGGATGATCATAGAGGGATAATGATGAGGTCAATAATGAAAGGACATGGTAATGTGCTGTGAGAAACAGACAATTATTTGTATTTAATACGGTGCATTCGGAAAGTATTCAGACCCCTTCCCTTTTTCCAAATTTTGTTACTTTACAGCCTTATTCTAAACTTTATTAAATTCCTCATTAATGACAAAGCAAAATAAAAATGTATGCAAATGTGTGTGTGTATATGTATATATATATATATATATATATATATATAATTGCGCTCAGGTGCATCCTTTTTCCATTAATCATCCTTGAGATGTTTCTACAACTTGATTGGATTCCACCTGTGGTAAATTCAATTGATTGGACATGATTTGGAAAGGCACACAAGGTCCCACAGTTGACAGTGCATGTCAGAGCAAACCAAGCCATGACGTCGAATGAATGGTCCATAGAGCTCTGAGACAGGATTTTGTGGGGGGGGGGGATCTGGGTAAGGGTACCAAAAAATGTCTGCAGCATTGAAGGTCCCCAAGAACACAGTGGCCTTCATCATTCTTAAATGGAAGAAGTTTGTAACCACCAAGACTCTTCCTAGAGCTGCCCGCCCGGACAAGCTGCGCAATCGGGGGTGAAGGGCCTTGGTCAGGGAAGTGACCAAGAACCCAATGGTCACTGTGACAGAGCTCCAGAGTTCATCTGTGGCGATGGGAGAACCTTCCAGAAGGACAACCATCTCTGCAGCACTCCACCAATCAGGCCTTTACGGTAGAGTGGCCAGACGGAAGCCACTCCTCAGTAAAAGGCACATGACAGCCCGCTTGGAGTTTGCCAAAAGGCACCTAAAGGCTCTCAGAAAATGAGAAACAAGATTCTTTGGTCTGATAAAACCGAATTTGAATGCCAAGGGTCACGTCTGTAGGAAACCTGGCAATATCCCTATAGTGAAGCATAGTGGTGGCAGCATCATCATACTCTGGGGATGTTTTTCAGCGACTGGGACTGGGAGACTAGTCAGGATCGAGGGAAAGATAAATTGAGAGAAGTACATTCCCCATTGAACCAGACAGAGCTTGAGAGGATCTGCAGAAAAGAATGGGAGAAACTCCCCAAATTCAGGTGTAGCATCATACCCAAGAATACTTGGCTGTAATCGCTGCCAAAGATGCTTCAACAAAGTTTTTGCAAAACCTGTTTTTGATTTGTCATTATGGGTTATTGTGTGCAGATTGAGGGGTGTTTTCCATTTTTTTTTATCCATTTTAAAATAAGACTAATGTAACCATGTGGAAAAAGTCAAGGGGTCTGTATACTTTCTGAATGCAAGGTACATGTAATGTACTATTGTACAAAATGAAGGAAAGAACTTGTCATCCACAAACAGAAGGCTATTCTATTGGCTGATCATTGCAGTATATTTTGTCCTAGGCCTCCACATTCTCTACTGTGGATGTGAATGTGGAAAAGCTGATGACCACTGCCAGTGAGTATTATTGTGTCATGTCTGTAACTGATTCGTTCTGGCGCCGGCACTGCAGTCAACAACTGCACCTTAAATCAGTCTGCATATTGAAACATGAGATTGTGAGATGGTGACCTTTTGAGCCGCAGAGACATGTAATCAGAAAACCTGTTCCTTCCCTACCAGAAATGGAATAACAATAATTACACAATCACACATTTTATTGGAACACAAATTGAATTGTAACGCATAAAAACAAATTCATTCTACCCAGCTTTTCTTTCACAAACCCATAAAAAGCTAGTTTGGAGTGCATTTTTCTCCAGGTGCCTGTTAAACAGTTTGCCATTTACTTGACCCGTAAAACAGGTTTAAACTTACAGTCTACAGTCTTAAGACTATCCCTGGGGCAAAGTTGGTTGCATTATTGTCATTATCAGTTCCTGGTTTGAGTTAGTTTTGCCTGTTCAGTATCAGGACAGGCCTGAGGGATGTTCACTTTGTTATTAGTATTTGCATTCTTCCTAAACCAGTTGCTTCCCTCTATAGTCCTGACAAGAGGAGTGACCACGTTTACATGCGCACAGTATTCTGGATAGTAGCTCATATCCCGCTTAAGGTTTTATTCGGGATAAGTTCATATGGGTTAAATGGAATAGTAACTGAAATCTGGACACTGACTGTAGGTCTATAACCTCTCACATGTAGCATAATATAATATAAACTCCAGAAGAATTATGCACTTCTCTCAGTAAAATGATACAATAAATGTTCATTTTGTTTCAGGAACAGGAGTGGAGAAATTATTTATTTTATCTCTTTAGAAAATGAGAATGTGCGTGTCACTTGTTATCTTTAACACTTTTATGCAAGCAGACAGCATTTCAACCACATAAAATATGCACCCAAGAAGATGTCTTATCAGAGACATGTTTAATCTTTTTCTCAGCTTTTAATTTCCTTAACCGGTCAAGCTGATTACATTTGGACATTTTTCACAGGAACAATCTTTCCACTGTTTTGGAGGTATTGTGTTTTCTCTCCGGTCCCTAAACAAAACAGACAGCTTTACAGGTGTTAACTAAATTACTAATAAATTCATTCTATTGATGTTATTCTGGTGAGCACTACTTTATTTAGTCTTCTGGGCAACAAGTTATGACAGAAGCGAAGCTGCATGTATCTAACTATAGTTGACAAACACATGTCGGAAATTATACTATGCCCTACCATAATGTCGTAAATTGTAAGCAAAAACGTATCTAAATTAGGGGTAAAAGTAGCCTAAGCCAGTAGGCTACACTGTCCAGTACAATTTATCAGCAAAATAAAGTATAATGGAATAATTATGGTGGATCGATCTGCACAGGACTGGTTCTAAAATCTGATAGGATTTTTCTATTGGATTCTTGTATTGGAATCCTATAGGATCCTATAAGATACTTTAGGATTGTATCGAATCCCATAGCAGTCCAATAGGACTGGTTCCAAATTCTGAATTTGAATCACTCCCATATTGTGGTGGTGTGTTGAAGAGGTTGAGAACCTCTTCAATTATCACTGGTGTGAGTAGGCAAAGAGATGGAGATTGTGCTCCGGAGCGATACGGGACAGAGACTGTTCCTCAGTTTACTGGTCGTTAATCTTGATTGCAGTTGAACATAAATGTTCAAGTTTCTGTTCCATATTTAGCTGTGAGATTGCCCAATAAAGCTACATATTACAGTAGATTATTTCATATTATTTCCGCAAATGTCCTGTGCGTGGAGAGTATGTGTTACTACATTACAGAACCTCACGCTTTGACCAAATCGAATTGAGGGTAATTACACGTCCTTTTTAACCACAGATCAGATTTGTCAGTCAAATTTTGCTATCAATTTTCAAACTCAAATGGCAGAGGAAATTCGGGGCGCTCTGTATTAAAGTCGCTGGCTTCACACAAATACATGGCTTTGAGAGTCACTTTCACTCCAATAACAGCCAACTCTTGTCACTGTTGATATACTATGGTGGGTCGTGATTCGTTGACGTTAAATAATAAAGCAACTGATTTATTTCCTTCCCTGTTTCCACAGCAACTTCTCTTCTAACCAGTGATATACTGTATGAACGATTCTGAGATTCAGTGTGGCCTTTGAATAGTTTAAAATCAAACGTTTGACCCCGCTCTATTGATGTCAAATTGATATTGATGTGTGATTAACAAAATAGCGTTTCGCTTTCTGCGTTGGCGACCCACTTGAAACAAAATGCAACAATCCAAAATGTGGCTGGCTGTCTTCTACAAGTTGTCCTCTAACAAGTGACACAAACAATATTTCCAGTTTCCATTTGGTTTTTGATTTGTGTTAGTTTCAACAATATGAGTGATTAATTGCCACTTGTAAAAACAACAGGGTTTTTGGTTTATCCCCAATAGCTGCTGCAAAAGCATCAGCTACTCTTCCTGGGGTCTACATAAAACATAACATAATACATAGTACAGAACATTATTAGTCAAGGACGGAAATACCTCAATTTAAAACGTCACACAAAGCCAACATATCAGTACTTACACACAATATCTAAGTCTAATACATGGTATAGTGCAAATTACAAGATGTATAAAATGGATGTGTCTATTCAGTCCTTTGTTCATTAAAGTGTTCTTTTATAGGTTTTTATTGCTAGTTTGAGTTACCTGGGGTGGCAGAGTTCCATGTAGCCATGACTCTATTTAATACTGTGAGTTTCCCATCCTCTGTTCTGGACCTGGGGACTGTAAAGATACCTCTGGTTGCATGTATTGTGTTGTACCAATGTGTGTCTGAACTGTGTGCAAACTGCTTGAACAGACAGTTCGGTACCTTCAACACATCAATACCTTGTACAAAGACCAATATGCAGTCAATCTCTCCTCATCTTTGAGTTCGATACACACTGCTTTGTTCTAGACCAACTGCAATTTACTTATGTCCTTTTTTGTCACAGATGACCACACATCTAGACAGTAGTCCAGGTGTGACCAAACTAGGGCCAGTAGGACCTGTCTGGTCGACTGAGCTGTCAAGAAGGCAGCGCAACACCCTATCATCACATTTTAGCCACCTTTTGAGTCTATATGTTTAGACCATGACAGCTTTCCATTTACACCCAGCAGTTTAGTCTCCTCAACTTGCTCAATAGCCACATTATTCAATAATAGATCTGAATGAGGTTTAGCATTGAGTGAGAGATTTGTCCAAAAAAATGATGCGTTTCGTTTTTTAGAACTGACTGGAGCTCTGTTAAGTTTATCAGTTATTTATTTAACTGTTGCAGCCAACGTGTATACTGTTGATTCGTCAGCGTACATAGACACACAGGCTTTATTCAAGCTCAGTGGAAGGTAATTTGTAAAAACAGAAAACAATAATGGCCCGAGCCGACTGCCTTGCGGTACACCATACTCAACTGAATTTGCATGAGAGGCTTTCATTAACGAAAACCCCCACTCTTCTATAAGAAAGGTAACTCTCATTCCATAATAAGACAGAGGATGGAAATCCATAACACCTAGGTTTTTTCAGCAATAGTTTATAATCAATGACATCAAAATCTGCACTGAATTCTAACAAAACAGCTCACACAATCTTCATACTATCAATTTCTTTCAGCCAATCACCAGTCATTTGTGTCAGTGCTGAGCATGTTGAGTGCCCTTCCCTATAGTCATGCTGAAAGTCTGCTGATAACTTTTATACTGTAAAATTACTTTGTATTTGATGTTTATTGATTTGAACACTTCAAACCAGTGTTTTGACATAAGGCTATTTATCAAAATGATTGTCAAGGGGAAGCAGCGACAGTATCATTTTCAACTTATGTTTTAGGAATATAAATGGAACATTCAACATTCATTTCCAATAATATTCTTCTTAATTTGGTCAAAACTGCTGAATGAGTACAAATAACGTGATGTAACTGAGTTATTTATTTTGATCTACCTAAAATAATGAAAACTAGTTGAGTATCTGGAGCATCAGCATTTGTGGGTTCGATTACAGGCCCAAAATGGCCCGAAACAAAGAACTTTCTTCTGAAACTCATCAGTCTATACTTGTTCTGAGAAATGAAGGCTATTGCCAAGAAACTGAAGATCTCGTACAACGCTGTGTACTACTCCCTTCACAGAACAGTGCAAACTGGCTCTAACCAGAATAGAAAGAGGAGTGGGAGGCCCCGGTGCACAACTGAGCAAGAGGACAAGTACATTAGATTGTCTAGTTTGAGAAACAAATGCCTCACAAGTCCTCAACTGGCAGCTTCATTAAATAGTACCCACAAAACAACCATCTCAACATCAACAGTGAAGACTAAAACTTAAAGACTTAAAACTTCTTAGGGATAGCCCTTTTTTTCAATTTTCATCTAAATTACATCTAACTGCCTGTAGCTCAATCCTGAAGCAAGGATATGCATATTCTTGGTACCATTTGAAAGGAAACACATTGAAGTTTGTGGAAATTGTAAAGCAATGTAGGAGAATATAACATAATAGATATGGTAGAAGAAAACACAAAGAAATACCTTTTTTCTAGCACCATCTACCACCATCCAGCCATCACTCTGGTTGTAATTCCGATAGTGTCCACAAGATAGCAGCAGTGTATGTGCAAAGTTTCAGATGGATAACTTGAAGAATGAGTGAACTACAAGACTTTTATTGTGAAGTCCCCAGGTACATTTGAGCAAATCATGAAGGAATCATTCACATTCATATTAAATTCTTCTGCAAGAATATCGTCAAATCTGTATACTTGGACTTTGATTTAGCTTTCCAAGTATTAGTAGCCATATTGTATGTTCAACATTTGCAAAACAACCAGTCTTCATAACTTCATAACTCTGAATATTCTCAGAATTTTTGTCCAAAATGAAAAGGCATGCTGTTGTACAAGGTTAGTAGCTACATTTTACGACATATACATCGTTTTCCGGATAGTCCCGTAAAGCCCAGCTCATTGGCTATCTAGCTAGCTTTGTTTGACCTCGTTTGGTGCTTATTTGACAAAGATGCAGTCGTTCAATGATGACCGCCCGCGTCATCGGCGTGCCATGAAGGCATCGCTCTCTGACCAAATATGGTGTTGTATAGGATATACTACACCCCTAATGATATAGAGAAGTCTTGTTACTTTCTAGGATCTCTGAGGAATAAATACGAACGTGATTTGACTCGTTGAAACAACGTTTAGGGTGAGATTTTTACAGATTCCTTCCTTTGCAAATTGAACGAGTGGAAATACAAAATCGATTGTGCATGCTATACAGACCGCAAAAAAAACAACAGTAAACGGGATAAGATGTTTGCATGCCACAGTATCCCATCTAAGATCAGTATATCCCAGGCACCTTATCCGTGTTACTCATATCCAAATTAGAAGCTTTTTCATGTTATTGTAAATGGGATATGATGTTCATAAGCTATGTGTCAACTCAAAAACAGAATACTTGAGTAACCCGAATAATAACAGGATATTGTTGGGCGTGTAAACGTGGCCAGTGACTGTAAGTGCCACTTATTTACCCACTTTATATTTATATACTGTATTCTAGTCATGGCTCATCCTATATAACTACTGCAATAGACTCATTTTCTATTCACATACTGTCTATACACACCACTCACACACATATTCACATACACTCTGGTCCGGAAGCTAATTTCCTGCAATTCTATCCATTTTGCCACGGAGTTTTATACTGTGTATTTAAATACTGTATTCTTGACATAGCTCACTCTACTATTTCTACTACTGTAAATTGCATTTTAGTTCAACTGTTTATACACACCGCCATATGTATTTATATACTAGATTATTTACATAGCTCACTCTATATCTACTGCTGTACATATAATTCTTAGTATATCTTGTGTAAATTCAACCGGTGTGCATACGTATAGATTGCATTTGGATTACTGTTACAGTGCTATTTCAGTTGTTCATTAGATTCATTAGATTCAGTACCGGCCAAAAGTATCAGTCAAACGTTTGGACACACCTACTCATTCCAGAGTTTTTCTTTATTCATACTATTGTGTAGAATAATAGTGAAGATATCTAAACTATGAAATAACACATATGGAATCATGTAGTAAGCAAATAAAAGTGTTAAACAAGTCAAACTACATTTTATATTCTTCAAAGAAACCACCCTTTACCTTGATGACAGCTTTGCACACTCTTGGCATTCTCTCAACCAGCTTCATGAAGTAGTCACCTGGAATGCATTTCAATTAACAGGTGTGTCTTGTTAAAAGTTCATTTGTGGAATTTCTTTCCTTCATGCGTTTGAGCCAATCTTGTTATGTCAAGATAGGGGAAGATAGCCCTATTTGGTAAAAGACCAAGTCCATATAATGCAAGAACAGATCAAATAAGCAAAGAGAAATGACAGTCCATTACTTCAAGACGTGAAAGTCAGTCAATCCGGACAATTTCAATAGCTTTCATCGAGTGCAGTTGCAAAAACCATCAAGCGCTATGATGAAACTAGCTCTCATGAGGACCGCCACAGGAAAGGAAGACCCAGTTACCTCTGCTGCAAAGGATAAGTTCAGTAGAGTTACCAGCCTCATAAATTGCAGACTTAATAAATGCTTCAGAGTTCAAGTAGCAGACACATCTCAACATCAACTGTTCAGAGTAGACTGTGGGAATCAGGCCTTCATGGTCGAAACTACTACTAAAGGACACCAATAAGAAGAAGACTTGTTTGGGCCAAGACGTATGAGCAATGGACATTAGACCGGTGGAAATCTGCCCTTTGGTCTGATGAGTCCAAATTGTAGATTTTTGTTTCCAACCGCTGTGTCTTTGTGAGACAGAGTAGGTGAATGGATGATCTCCGCATGTGTGGTTTCCACCGTGAAGCATGGAGGTGGTGTGATGGTGTGGGGGTGCTTTGCTGGTCATACTGTCAGTCATTTATTTAGAATTCAAGACACACTTAACCAGAATGGCTACCACAGCATTCTGCAGCGATATGCCATCCCACCTGGTTTGCGCTTAGTGGGACTATCATTTGTTTTTAAACAGGACAAAAATAGGACAATGATGGAGTGCTGCATCAGATGACCTGGCCTCCACAATCACACGACTGGGATGAGTTGTACTGCAGATTGAAGGAAAAGTAGCCAACAAGTACTCAGCATATGTGGGAACTCCTTCAAGACTGTTGGAAAAGCATGAAGCTGGTTGAAGAATGCCAAGAGTGTGCATAGCTGTCATCAAGGCAAAGGGTGGCTACTTTAAAGATTCTCAAATATAAAATATATTTTGATTTGTTTAATACTGTTTTGGTTACTACATGATTGCATATGTGTTATTTCATAGTTTTGATATCTTCACTATTATTCTACAATGTAGAAAATAGTCCAAATAAATAAAAACCCTTGAAGGACTACAGTAGGTGTATCCAAACTTTTGACTGGTACTGTATATATATATATTTGTGTGATGTTTGACATTATACTGCATTGTTAGGAGATAGTAACAAGCATTTTGTTGCACCCGCTATAACATCTGCTAAACTGTGTACGCAACCAATAAACGTTGATTTGTTTTCTAAATACACCCCAATGTATGAATTGTATATCATAAAGCACTCAACTGAGCAACCAATCTATGTTATTGTTCTAGTGGAGCAGAATGTGGTACTGAAACTGTGTGGGGCCTTTCAAGAAGAACATAAGATTCTTGCTCCTGAAGAAACATCGAACCTGGCCAAAACCGTACGCTACTACATCAACAGAGACTTGGAGACGGAGCTTGGCTTGACGGTGCGGTTAACTGATCCTTTTATTTCATTTAATCTTTATTTAACCAGGTAGGCTAGTTGAGAACAAGTTCTCATTTACAACTGTGACCTGGCCAAGATAAAGCAGTGCGACAAACAAACAAACATACAGTCAATAACACAATAGAAAAAGTCTATATACAGTGTGTGCAAATGAGGTAAGATAAGGGACTGAAGGCAATAAATAGGCCATAGTGGCGAAATACTTTACTTGACCAATATCTTCCTTATCGTCATCCAAGTTCCATATGATTTGTAAAAATCCCACTATCATATTTCTTGTATCCCCAGGATAAATTGGGTGAGATAGAAGGTGCAACTATCACTGGCGTATCTGCTGTTCCACTCCAGCAACTTCCAGCCAGTAATGACTTCAAAGTATCTTTATCCGTGGGAGAGGTACAGTAGACCACATTCTAGTCTTTGCCATAAAGATCCAAGGAAAGATTATTGATGAAGGGTGTTTGTAAAGCCTATATGACTTACGTGGACACTGCCCCTTCACAGGACATGGTGGATCTACATTTGAGAGCAGAGGACTGGTAAAGTGGTTCCTTTTTACGAGAAAAAAACCATCAGTATTTCATTCAGAAGTATACAAACACAAGGCATGAGTTGTTATTGTTGTAAAATACTGTGTGCGTGCTTGTGTGCGTGTTTTATGGCCCCTGTCAATCCACAGCCTAGATGATGAATTTGAGGTGCATCTTGATTTTGACATCCCTCCAGAGGAAAAATAATTTCTGAAGAAAAGAAAGGTGCTAGTGGGTCAGGCCTTACAAAAGGAGTTGGGCCTCAGCTCGTCCCCTGACCCTAAAAAGGTACATGGTGATGAGTTTTATGCACTTATTACACACTGCACCAATGGCTGCTTGTCATCCATAATTTACACACTAATGAAGACTGAATATTGTTGCTGACCAAATATGTTTGTGTTTTTCCAGTCTCATGAAAGACATTGTTGTGGGGAATTGGTTTATTTCTACTGTGGTGTCATTCACTGTAATTATGGAACAAGTCTCAAACAGGTTGACTGACAGATGGAAGATCCAACCAGAGATGGTGTTTGTCTTTTTCACCCAGGTGCCTGTTATAGCTGTGGTTGGCTCAGGGGGAGGGACCAGAGCAATGACTGGCTTGTATGGTAGTCTGAAGGGGCTGCAGAGACTGGGCCTACTGGATGCTATGAGCTATATCACTGGTGTGTCAGGCTCCACATGGTGAGCATGGAATTTATCTCCATTGCAATTAAATAGGCCGTATCCAATAAGCAAAATGAATGAAGGAGTGAATGAACACACACATGCCAGTTTGTACTACTGAGACCCATACTTATGTGACATCATAACAAATTCCTGTTCAACAGGGCCTTAGCGACGCTGTATCAGGATGCAGATTGGTCACAGTGTGATATGGATGAGTCCATCTCAGCTATGGAGGGGGAGATCACCAAGAGTTTCCTCAGTGCCTTCACCCCTGAGAAGCTGCAGTACTACAGACACCAGATGGAGGAGAAAGAGAAGGAGGGTCATATGGTGTCACTCATAGACATGTGGGGTCTGGTCATCGAGCACTGCCTGTATGGGAAGGTACAACAGCCTACTTTACAATACACACTGTACTAATCATACTTCAATGGGAAGGAGTTTCGCGGAAATGGTTGTTGCCTGTAATTATAGTGCATTTTATTTAATTGAAACTATGGAATGTTTTTCCCACAGCCACAATTAGTGTCTTATGTCTTTCACACAGAGTTGTGATGCTTTACATATTTTAACATCTTGCGAAGTTGTTTGGAACAGCCTGTGACAGAATGATTTCTCCAATTTGTAATTTGTAGGAGAACACCAGTACTCTGTCTGACCAGCAGAAGGCTGTATCAGAGGGACAGAACCCTTTACCCATCTGCACTGCTGTCAACCTGAAAGATGGAGTGAAAGACACCACAAGAGAACTTGGTAAAGCTGTTCTAGCATCTTATGTTTGATAATATGTATTTTAATGCAACCCAAACAGTGGTCCACATGTTGAATTAAGGAATATTGTAACAGAATGTTGGTGTTAACTTGTATGTTATTTACATATCTTTATGTATCCAGGTAATACACCAAACTTATGTTGCGCGTGTCAAATCAAAAGTGCTATACAACCGATTTGAAAAACGACAGTTGGAGTTGAAATGGCTGTTCCTATCATTTTAGAGTGGTGTGAGTTCACACCATATGAGGTGGGCATTCCAAAGTATGGCGCCTACATCCATGCGGAGGACTTCGGGAGTGAATTCTACCTTGGTCACCTAGTCAAAAAACATCCAGTGATACGTACCTCCTATCTGCTTGGTGAGAGATCACTTATGTGTGTGCATGCAGGTGCAAAATGTATCTATGAATTTCAATGTAAATGCAATACTTTTTACAACGGTTGTGGGCACCTCTGCCTCTGTGTTGACAGGTCTTTGGAGCAGTGTCTTCTCTCTTAACCTGACCCAGCTTTGGAGATTTGCAACTGGAGGTCAGCCATCCTGGAGCCCATGGCTGGGTGAAGATGTCAACAAAATAGGTCAAATCAAATGAACTTTTATTGGTCACATACACGTGATTAGCAGATGTTATCACAGGTGTAGCGAAATGCTTGTGCTTCTAGCTCTGACAGTGCAGTAATATCTAACAAGTAATATGTAACAAATTACACAACATATACCCAATACACACAAATCTAAGTAGGAATTAATTAAAACTACACTGCTCAAAAAAATAAAGGGAACACTTAAACAACACAATGTAACTCCAAGTCAATCACTCTTCTGTGAAATCAAACTGTCCACTTAGGAAGCAACACTGATTGACAATAAATTGCAAATGATGTTGTGCAAATGGAATAGACAACAGGTGGAAATTATAGGCAATTAGCAAGACACCCCCAATAAAGGAGTGGTTCTGCAGGTGGTGACCACAGACCACTTCTCAGTTCCTATGCTTCCTGGCTGATGTTTTGGTCACTTTTGAATGCTGGCGGTGCTTTCACTCTAGTGATAGCATGAGACGAAGTCTACAACCCACACAAGTGGCTCAGGTAGTGCAGCTCATCCAGGATGGAAGATTAATGCCAGCTGTGGCAAGAAGGTTTGCTGTGTCTGTCCGCGTAGTGTCCAGAGCATGGAGACGCTACCAGGAGACGCGCCAGTACATCAGGAGACGGGAGGAGGCCGTAGGAGGGCAATAACCCAGCAGCAGGACCGCTACCTCCGCTTTTGTGCAAGGAGGAACAGGAGGAGCACTGCCAGAGCCCTGCAAAATGACCTCCAGCAGGCCACAAATGTGCATGTGTCTGCTCAAATGGTCAGAAACAGACTCCATGAGGGTGGTATGAGGGCCCGACGTCCACAGGTGGGGGTTGTGCTTACAGCCCAACACCGTGCAGGACGTTTGGCACCGTGCAAACGACACCGCTGGTTCTGCTCACACTGCCCTACCCTGTGCTCTGACCTCTTTCTCCCCTCTCTCTCCAGATGAAATCTCGCGTCTTGTGACGGCCGGCCGCCCAACAACCTGCCCGCTTGACCCTATCCCCTCCCCTCTTCTCCAGACCATTTCCGGAGACCTTCTCCCTTACCTCACCTCGCTCATCAACTCATCACTGACCGCTGGCCATGTCCCTTCCGTCTTCAAGAGAGCGAGAGTTGCACCCCTTCTGAAAAAACCTACACTCGATCCCTCCGATGTCAACAATTACAGACCAGTATCCCTTCTTTCTTTTCTCTCCAAAACTCTTGAACGTGCCGTCCTTGGCCAGCTCTCCCGCTATCTCTCTCTGAATGACCTTCTTGATCCAAATCAGTCAGGTTTCAAGACTAGTCATTCAACTGAGACTGCTCTCCTCTGTATCACGGAGGCGCTCCGCACTGCTAAAGCTAACTCTCTCTCCTCTGCTCTCATCCTTCTAGATCTATCGGCTGCCTTCGATACTGTGAACCATCAGATCCTCCTCTCCACCCTCTCCGAGTTGGGCATCTCCGGCGCGGCCCACGCTTGGATTGCGTCCTACCTGACAGGTCGCTCCTACCAGGTGGCGTGGCGAGAATCTGTCTCCTCACCACGCGCTCTCACCACTGGTGTCCCCCAGGGCTCTGTTCTAGGCCCTCTCCTATTCTCGCTATACACCAAGTCACTTGGCTCTGTCATAACCTCACATGGTCTCTCCTATCATTGCTATGCAGACGACACACAACTAATCTTCTCCTTTCCCCCTTCTGATGACCAGGTGGCGAATCGCATCTCTGTATGTCTGGCAGACATATCAGTGTGGATGACGGATCACCACCTCAAGCTGAACCTCGGCAAGACGGAGCTGCTCTTCCTCCCGGGGAAGGACTGCCCGTTCCATGATCTCGCCATCACGGTTGACAACTCCATTGTGTCCTCCTCCCAGAGCGCTAAGAACCTTGGTGTGATCCTGGACAACACCCTGTCGTTCTCAACCAACATCAAGGCGGTGGCCCGTTCCTGTAGGTTCATGCTCTACAACATCCGCAGAGTACGACCCTGCCTCACACAGGAAGCGGCGCAGGTCCTAATCCAGGCACTTGTCATCTCCCGTCTGGATTACTGCAACTCGCTGTTGGCTGGGCTCCCTGCCTGTGCCATTAAACCCCTTCAACTCATCCAGAACGCCGCAGCCCGTCTGGTGTTCAACCTTCCCAAGTTCTCTCACGTCACCCCGCTCCTCCGTTCTCTCCACTGGCTTCCAGTTGAAGCTCGCATCCGCTACAAGACCATGGTGCTTGCCTACGGAGCTGTGAGGGGAACGGCACCTCAGTACCTCCAGGCTCTGATCAGGCCCTACACCCAAACAAGGGCACTGCGTTCATCCACCTCTGGCCTGCTCGCCTCCCAACCACTGAGGAAGTACAGCTCCCGCTCAGCCCAGTCAAAACTGTTCGCTGCTCTGGCCCCCCAATGGTGGAACAAACTCCCTCACGACGCCAGGACAGCGGAGTCAATCACCACCTTCCGGAGACACCTGAAACCCCACCTCTTTAAGGAATACCTAGGATAGGATAAGTATTCCCCCCCCCTTTAAGATTTAGATGCACTATTGTAAAGTGACTGTTCCACTGGATGTCATAAGGTGAATGCACCAATTTGTAAGTCGCTCTGGATAAGAGCGTCTGCTAAATGACTTAAATGTAAATTTAAATGTATGCCAGAGAACACCAAGATTGAAAGCAGGATCACACTGAGCACATGTGACAGACGTGACAGAGTCTGGAGACGCCATGGGGAACGTTCTGCTGCCTGCAACATCCTCCAGCATGACCGGTTTGGCACAGCCCTCCATGTGCTCGCCAGAGGTAGCCTGACTGCCATTAGGTACCGAGATGAGATCCTCCGACCCCTTGTGAGACCATATGCTGGTGCGGTTGGCCCTGGGTTCCTCCTAATGCAAAACAATGCTAGACCTCATGTAGCTGGAGTGTGTCAGCAGTTCCTGCAAGAGGAAGGCATTGATTCTATGGACTGGCCCGCCCATTCCCCAGACCGGAGTCCAATTGAGCACATCTGGGACATCATGTCTCGCTCCATCCACCAACGCCACAGACTGTCCAGGAGTTAGCGGATGCTTTAGTCCAGGTCTGGGAGGAGAGCCCTCAGGAGACCATCCGCCACCTCATCAGGAGCATGCCCAGGCGTTGTAGGGAGGTCATACAGGCACATGGAGGCCACACACACTACTGAGCCTCATTTTGACTTGTTTTAAGGACATTACATCAAAGTTGGATCAGCCTGTAGTGTGGTTTTCCACTTTAATTTTGAGTGTGACTCCAAATCCAGACCTCCATGGGTTGATAAATTTGATTTCCATTGATAAGTTGTGTGATTTTGTTGTCAGCACTTTCAACTATGTAAAGAAAAGGTATTTAATAAGAATATTTCATTCATTCAGATCTAGCATGTGTTATTTTAGTGTTCCCTTTATTTTTTTGAGCAGTGTATACACATATGGACGAGCAATGTCAGAGCAGAACGGACTAAAATACAGTAGAATAGTATAGAAAACAGTATATACATATGAGATGAGTAATGCCAGATATGTAAACCTTGAAGTGACTAGTGTTCCAATCCTTGAAGTGGCAGCAGCCTCTAATGTGCTAGGGATGGCTGTTTAACAGTCTGATGGCCTTGAGATAGAAGCTGTTTTCAGTCTCTCGGTCCCAGCTTTGATGCACCTGTACTGACCTCGCCTTCTGGATGATAGTGGGGTGAACAGGCAGTGGCTCAGGTGGTTGATGTCCATGATGACCTTTTTGGCCTTCCGGCGATATCAGGTGCTGTAGGTGTCCTGGAGGGCAGCTAGTTTGCCCCTGGTAATGCGTTGGGCAGACCGCACCACCCTCTGGAAAGCCCCGCGGTTTCGGGCGGTGCAAGTTGCCATACCAGGCGGTGATACAGCCCGACAGGATGCTTTCAATTGTGCATCTGTAAAAGTATGTGAGGGTTTTAGGTGACAAGCCACATTTCTTTAGCCTCCTGAGGTTGAAGAGGCTCTGTTGAGCCTTCTTCACCACACTGTCTGTGTGGGTGGTCCATTTCAGTTTGTCAGTGATGTGTATGACAAAGAACTTGAAGCTTTCCACCTTCTCCACTGCGATACCGTCGATGTAGATAGGGAGGTGCACCCTATGCTGTTTCCTGAAGTCCACGATCATCTCCTTTGTTTTGTTGATGTTGAGTGAGAGGTGGTTTTCCAGGCATAACACTCCCAGAGCCCTCACCTCCCCCTCAGTAGGCTGACTCGTCATCGTTGGTAATCAAGCCTACTACTGTTGTGTCGTCTGCAAACTTGATGATTGAGTTGGAGGCGTGCTTGGCTATGCAGTCATGGGTGAACAGGGAGTACAGGAGGGGGCTGAGCACACACCCTTGTGGGTCCCCAGTGTTGGATCAGCGGAGAGGATCGGTTGGTCTAGGGATGTTTCCTACTTTCACCTGGGGGTGGCCTGTCAGGAAGTCCAGGACCCAGTTGCACAGGTCAGGGTTCAGATGCAGGGCCTCAACCTTAATGATGAGCTTGGAGGGTACTATGGTGTTGATAGTCAATAATCAGCATTCTTACATAGGTATTCTCCTTGTCCAGATAGGATAGGGCAGTGTGCAGAGTGATGGTGATTGCATCATCTGTGGATCGGTTGGTCTAGGGTGTCAGGTAAGGTAGAGGTGATTATGACCCTTTACTAGTCTCTCAAAGCACTTCATGATGACAGAGGTGAGTGCTATGGGGCGATAGTTATTAAGTTCAGTTAACTTTGCCTTCTTGGGTACAGGAACAAAGGTGGCCATCTTGAAGCATGTGGGGACAGCAGACAGGGATAGGGAGATATTGAATATGCCCTTAAACACACCAGCCAGCTGGTCTGCACATGCTCGGAGGATGCGGCTAGGGTCTCTATACTATACTGTTCTACAGCCAAACTCTGTGGCAATATTTCAGTTATTTGACACCCCTCAAATTCTTCCTCCAAAGAAACCGACAATGAACCAACCACCCTGGACACCTATCTCTTCAAGCCTGTCACTAACACTGCCTCAGCGCTGAGCAGCTTCTTTACCACCCGGCCAGTCATCACTAAGATCTACAACTTTATGCGTGGGTTCTTCCTGCACTGGAACTACAATGACAACAGCAACTTTACTGCCTGGAAAGGTACCATGCATGAACTTCCACTAACTATTACTGTTAAAACAAATTCAACATTGATTTATTCAAATACTGTTGTAGTGTGTGTGTGTGTGTGTGTGTGTATGTGTGTGGCACCAGTCTATTTATGTATTGTATTATTACTGTATGTAGATTAAGATTATGTTTGCTGAAGTTTTTCTCCCAATGTTGCTGCAGATATGCATCCAGATGCCTTCCCCAACAGACTGACTCCAGCTGACTCCACACTCCACCTGGCAGACTCTGGGTTCTCCATCAACACAGGCTGTCCCCCTGTCTTGAGACCAGAGAGGGCTGTTGATGTCATCATGTCCCTCAACTATTCGTGGTGCGAGGACCAATTTGAAGTAAATGGGTAGAATTTATGAATAATGCAAGAGTGAATTTGTGTTGAAAGATGAACAGAGCAGTGTACTTGATAATTTGTTAGATCCACATTTTGCACAGAGGTCTGCACACACACACTAGGCCAGAAGGTGCAAATGACTTGCGTAATGGCCATACACAGAGTTTGAATTTTCTGACTGACATCTCTGTAATCGATCTACCAGGTCCTAAAGAGGACTGAGGTTTACTGCAAAGACCACAGCATCCCCTTCCCCCACATTGACTTCAGCAGCCTGAAGGGACAGCCCCTGAAAGAGTTATACATCTTTGAGGATGAAAAGAACCCCAAGGCTCCCACAGTGCTTCACTTCCCTTTCGTCAACATCTCATTCAAAGAGTTCAAGGCCCCTGGTAAGCACTGTCAAGATGATGATCATTTTAAAAGAAGCAGAGTTTAGGGGTAGTCAATGAGCTACTGTAGCTAGCTTATAGTTCAAGCTGTCAATAAGCCATTGGCTCTGTGCCTGTCAATCAAATCAATATTCTCTCAATAGAAAATGGTTAATATGTGTTTTAGGGATCAGGGTCAAAGATCATTGCCTTCAAACTTTGTATTGGATTGCACTTTGTTGATATTATTGATCAAACTATAGTTTGATTTTAAGGTTGTTTGATGTTTAAAGCTGATGGTATTGTTATGTTCTCATTCTTTAGGTGTGGCACGTAAGGGTAAGGAGGAGATGATGGCAGGGGATGTTGACGTTAGCACAAGCAGCTCCCCCTACCTCACCAAACACCTGACCTACGCAGCAAAGGACTTCCGGGCACTGACAGACCTTACCTCATACAACATCCAGAACAACAAGGAGAAGATCCTCCAGGCTCTCAGGAAGGTCCTCGAGAGGAAGGTGCCTGTGGAGGAATAGGACCACCATGAGCAGCACGCATGCCATTGACATGAGCCCCTCCATGGAGGAAGAGCGAGAACAACATGCAATCAGATCACAGTCTTTACATTGAGAGGAGCAATTCTGACTGCAATTTCTTGGTGGGATGTCCAGTCTGGTTACACTGTCCATTTGAGACAGTAAGGGAGAGAGGAAGACAGTGTGAAGACATCAGCAGCAGCTTGCTGACTTGACATTGTCAATATATTTTCATGAATTATATCTTCAATTCGGGGGCCTTGGTTTCAATTTTGTAGATCATAAAGAGCAGAGTATTTTGATATGAGGTTTTGCCTTCTACGTTTTATGATTGATGTATTTTCAGAGAGACCGTCTCTCATTCATTTGCTTGCTTATTATTAGATGTCGTGTCTGAACTATCATTAAATGTGAAGACTGTTATTTTATCAAATCAATTCCCTATGTGTATGTATTATTACGTGTTTAAACTAATCATGTACACTTTAATTAACTAGGAAGTCGGAGCATCACGGGAAAATGTTTATAAGAGTCTATTTCCCGATTTTCACATCTTATCGATTAGTCTTCTATTAATGTAGAATTATTACCTCATCAGTTCTCATTACTGAACGTCGCAAACCCTTGGATATCTGCACGAGCCTAAATGATGAATCAGCGATATACAAATTGGCTTAATTATTTATTTGCTAACTAACTAAATAATCACAGAAATACATAACAAACAAACAGTAGTTATTGGTTACTAACACAATGCATTGATAAGTCCCTAGTGGGCTAAACCGGTATGACATCTTGGTAGACAATGGAAACGGTTGGGGACAGGAAAAGAGAGGGAAAGACAAAATGGATTCACTACATAAAAATTCTTTGAAATGCTAATCCTTTGCACTTGAACTGCCGTTCATTCGAGAATAACTGCAATGTATATATTTACGCTTGTATGTCATTATCTTCTCTGTTGGAATCGCCGGCCCGTCTGCTGGAAAGTCAGTTCATCAGAGTCTCTGGTTAACTTCCCCAGAAGTTAACCAATGTCTTTCGTAGTTGTGGCTTTCTCAGCGGCTCTGGATAGTGTCTGTTGTAATAGATACGTCAGGCGTACAGATGCTTCCGCGGTTGTCGGAATTCTCGTAATTCCCATCTGCAGACTAGTAATTCTACGTCTAGGATTTGCTCTTATTCTGTAGTGATCGATAGTCTTAGAGTTGAACCATTTCCAGCCGTGTAGCCAACTGTATGGTCTCCGTGCCCTATGGAGTACAAGTTCTAAACCATTTCAACATGTAGCATCAGCTTCATATTATCTGTTCTGATGTCCTATAGAATTGAAGCCATTCCAACACGGGGACTCCGTCCCAGTGTTCTCTGGCTTAATGTGCATTTTGTAGGAAGTAGGTTTTATACTCTGTGAATGAAGGGGCAGTTCTATGATGCCTAATGTGATGTCTGGGCTCACGAGGGAGTGGCCACTGACTAGTTAAACTTCATATGAAAATCCCTACTCTAATATAGGAGGTTAACATCACATTTGATCTTTTCACAAATAGTTTCATAAGTTATCATATTTTATCCAACATCTAGATGTAAATCTGATAACTGAAAAGTGTACACAAACAAAGATACAGTTATGTGGGTTTCCTGTCCTTCATTAGATCATCAAATGAAACAAACTCGTCATGACTCTCCCTTAAGTGTCTACGAACCACTCCCACATTCTCAACAATAGAAATATTGTTTAATTATTTTTGTCCAAGGGCCTCTCTGTTTTCCAGTTTACATTCCAATCTCAAACACTACAGAGCATATGGGCAGCGTATTTTATAACCGACCATTAAACAGCCGACTTCCCGCTCTCCCCCCTATGAGAGAGAGCACGCTGTAGAGCGGACCCACTGTAACCTGGTCCTTCAGATCGTCACAGGAGAGTTATGACACAGATGAGCGCATTCCTGGTGTTCGTTCATAATATTGAAATTAAGTTGTGTGATCTGATTGGAATAGTCTAATATTTAATTGGATTTTTTAGCCAGAAAAGTGATGCTAATTAACGGGGGGGTCTTAACATCTTATGGCTGCAGGGACAGTATTGAGTAGCTTGGATGAAAGATGCCCAGAGGTGCCCTGGGTAAACAGCCTGCTCCTCAGTCCCAGTTGCTAATATATGCATATTATTGGTAGTATTGGATAGGAAACACTCTGAAGTTTCTAAAACTGTTCGAATGATATCTTTGAGTATAACAGAACTCATTTTGCAGGCAAAAACCTGAGAAGAAATCCAAACAGGAAGTGGGAAATCTGAAGGTTGGTCGATTTTCAATGTTGCACTTCCTAAGGCTTCCACTAGATGTCAACCGTCTTTAGAAACTTGTTTGCGGATTCTGCTGTGAAGTGGGGGTTCATAAGGGCTCTTTGAGCCAGGTGTCTGGCAGAGTGCCACAGGCTCTGAGGCGCGGTCACGAGAGAGTTAGCTCTCGTTCCATTGCTTTTCTACAGACATAGGAATTCTCCGGTTGGAACATTATTGACGTTTTATGTTAAAAACATCCTAAAGATTGATTGTTTCCATGGACAGTAACGAAACAATTTGACATTTCGTCTGCAACTAGGGAACGCGCTTCATGACTTTGGATTTGTTTACCAAACGTGCTAACAAAAGTAGCTCTTTGGACATAAATGATGGACATTATCAAACTAAATCAAACATTTAATGTGGAACTGGGATTCCTGGGAGTGCATTCTGATGAAGATCATCAAAGGTAAGTGAATATTTATAATGCTATTTCTGACTTCTGTTGACTACCCAATATGGCGGATATCTTTTTGGCTGCTTTGTTGTCTGAAATCTGAACTCAGATTATTGCATGGTTTGCTTTTTCCGTAAAGTTGTTTTGAAATCTGACACAGCGGTTGCATTAAGGAGAAGTGTATCTATATTTCCATGTCTAACAATAATATTTTGACATTTATAATGATAATTTTTGTAAAATTATGTGGCTCTGCAATATCACTGGATGTTTTTGGAACTAATGAGTGTAACGCGCCAATGTATTCAGAGATTTCTTTACATAAATATGCACTTTATCGAACAAAACATATATGTATTGTGTAACATGAAGTCCTATGAGTGTTATCTGATGTAGATCATCAAAAGGTTAGTGATTAATTTTATCTTTATTTGTGCTTTTTGTGACTCTTCTCTTTGGCTGGAAAAATGGCAGAATTTTTCTGTGACTTGGCTCTGACCTAACAAAATCGTTTGTGGTGTTTTCACTGTAAAGCCTATTTGAAATCAGACACTGTGGTGTGATTAACAACAAGGTTACCTTTAAAATGGTATAAGACACATGTATGTTTGAGGATTTTTAATTATGAGATTTCTATTGTTTGAATTTGGCGCTCTGCACTTTCACTGGCTGTTGTCATATCAATCCTGTTAACAGGATTGCAGCCCTAAGAAGTTTTAAGCCCTGCTTCTGATGGTTTAAAAGGAGAATGCATTTTGTTGTAACTTCGGGTTCTTGTTTCCAAGCTCCTAGTCTATGTTCCGTACGCTATAGACACTGTGTGTTGTTTTATCTAAACTGTATTTTTTTATATTTGACCATTATAAACCATACAGTATGTTTCATATGGAGACACCACCACCTTAGGTGTAACCATGTTATGTCACACGCTGATCTGTTTCAGCTGTCTTGTGCTTGTCTCCTTCCCCCACCAGGTGTGTCTCATTTTCCCCCATTATCCCCTGTGTATTTATACCAGCGTTTTCTGTTTGTCTGTTGCCAATTCGTCTTGTTTTGTCAGGTCTTACCAGCATGTTTCTCGTTTCTCCTGTTCTTAAGTTTTTATTTTCTAGTCTTCCCAGTTATGACCTTTCTGCCTGTCCTGACACTGAGCCTGCCGTCCTGTACCTGCTTGACTCTGACCTGGTTTACGAACCTCTGCCTGCCCCATTGTTATATTAAATATTCAGAGAATTAAACTATCCGCCTCATTCCTGAAATGTTCTACCCGTGGATGATAACAACCTGAGCATAAATACAGAGTTTAAAATACGGTGGGCCTAGCATGCTAGAAGCTGAGGCTATAACAATTCTCCAACATCATGAAGCATGTCACCTTAATTCAAACAACAGCTGAGTTACTTCACTAAAGATGTGTCTGAGAGTATGTCTACTCCCGACAAGCATGTGAGCAACCCAAATGCCACCTGACTTGGTAGTTAAGTCACCTATCAGAGCCTTGTGATTCTGAGACTCACTGGTCTCTATTTATACAAGCCTTAATTTCAGCTAAATACTTAAAGTTAATATTGACCAGACATCAAGTGTTAACACAATGTGTTGTTCAGTGCACTGACTTGTATCTTTCTCCACGTTTGCTACTCACATAGTGTGCTGTGTTCAGATAGTATGTACAAAACATACAGTATAGGGTTTTATTGAACAGACTGAGAATGGTTGAGGGACAAGCTATTGGTGTTAAGAATATGAAAAGCAATGAAACAATACACAATATAATGAAGTAATTCAATATTGAGTAAAAATTAAACACTTATGTTGATTGAGATCAATTATTCAACGGGTGGGTCTAACCCTGAATACTGATTGGTTAAAAGCGCATTCCAGACGGTGTCTATTCCACAAGTTACCACCGGCTAAATCTATGACAATAAAATGCCTATTTACTCCGTTCCATTTGACTGCGCAATCTACTGTCTCATCAGCCCAAGCAGGGAAGTTATAAACTTGATCCACACTAGCTGGGACCGAGAGACTGAGAAACAGCTTCTATCTCAAGGCCATCAGACTGTCAAACACCCATCGCTAACAGAATGGCTGCTGTCAACATACAGCCTCAAATCTCTGACCACATTAATATATCTAATAAATGGATTTAATAAAAGGTATCACTAGCCACTTTAAATAAATGTCACTTTAATAATGTCTACATATCATACATTACTCATCTCATACATTTACACTGTATTCTATACCATCTACTGCATCTTGCATATGCCGCACAGCCATCCCTCATCCATATATTTATATGTACATACTCGTATTCATCCCTTTACATATGTGTGTATAAGGTAGTCATTGTGAATTTGTTTGGTTACTTGTTAGATATTACTGCACTGTCGGAACTAGAAGCACAAGCATTTCGCTACATGTATTAACATCTTATTTACCATGTGTATGTGACCAGTAACATTTGATTTGATTTGAAAAAGCATCTAGACATTATCTCACATTTTTTGGGGGACTAACATTTAGTTTTCAACAGCAGAGATTTGTATAAAACTTACTGTCTGTCTCAACGACATTTGCAACATTGAATTTGAATATTGAAACAATCTCAATATTCAAATTCGATCTCAAATTCAAATTGTCCCCCAGTAATGAACGTGTAGTGGACGAGAGAGAGAGAAGCAGGCAGCGTTTCTCAGCCAGTTGTCATGACGTGGCCCTTTCTGGCTGCTTCCCTCCCCCTCCCTCTCTCTCCTAAACCAGGTTTAGTACCTCAGGTCATAAATACCAGGTAGAAACTTCATGCAGTATGGAGGTAGAGAGCCTAGAGAGAACAAAGAAAGACTTGGCCAAACTCCTAAATACCCAAAATGGGAGAATTAAACAATATTTCTACTTTTGAGAATGTTGGAATTGTCCATGGACACTTTAAGAGATACCATTATGTGTTAAACACACTTTTCATTTGGTGATCTCATGAAGGACAGGAAACACACATAACGGTATCTCTTAAAGTGTACATTTCCCAGCTGTCAGGTTTACATCTAAATATTGTGAAACGTTTGTGATTAAACATGAGACTATTTGTGAAAATATGTAATGTGATGTTAACCCATATTTTCTAATTTAGAAGGTTTTCATATAAAGTTAACCAAGTCAGTAAACTACAACTCTACCAAAAGACAAGACTATATCACGTGGAGCATTGACTACACGGCTGAGACTATTGATCCCTACAGAATAAGAGTAAATCTTAGACGTATAATTACTAGTCTGCAGATAGAAATTATATAAATCTAGAATGACAATACTGACGACCGCCGAAGCATCTATTCTATAGGAACATTTTTGAATGGTACTCTAAAGTGTCCATTCTAACCATTTACAATCACTAAAGACTTTGTGACTTCAATGAAAGTTAACCAGAGACTCTGATGAACCCTACAGGACGATCGAGTATTCCAAAAGAGAAGACAAAAATGACATACGGGCGTAAATATATATACATTGCAATCATTCTCGAATGAACAGCTGTTCATGTGTAGAGGATTAGCATTTCAATTAATATAATTATAGACTGTATGTAATGACTCCATTTTGTCTTTCACTCTCTTTCTCAGTCCCACCACTTTCCTTTTGTCTACCAAGCTGTCATATCAGCTTAGCCCACTAGGGACTTTTCTATCAATTTTAGTAGCCAATATCTACTGTTTGTTTATTATGTATTTCTGTGATTATTTAGTTAGTAAATAAATAATTAAGCCAATTTGTATATTGCTGATTCATAATTTATGCCAGGGTTCATGCAGATAACAAAGAATTTTATGACGTTTGAAATGAGACTAACAAGGTAATAATAATACATTAATAAGAATGACTAATGAGAAACAACATTTATGAAAATATGTCAATCATAATTTTAAAATGTTAGTAAACCGTATAAAAGTGATAATCAATCATCCTATTTTTCCAACTTAAGTGAGGAAAATAAGAACAATCAAAAATGTAATCTTGATACTGTCGCAAAGCTAACTAAAAAGCAGCATTCCCCAAGAGAGGATGGCTTTCACTTCAGCATTGATAAATTCATTAACTTCTTTGAGGAAAAGATCATGATCATTTAGAAAGCAAATCACGGACTCCTCTTTAAATCTGCATATTCCTCCAATGCTCAGTTGTCCTGAGTCTGCACAACTCTGCGAGGACCTAGGATCAAGGGAGACACAAGTGTTATATTACTATATCTCTTGACACAATGATGAAAATAATCATGGCGTCTAAACCTTCAAGCTACATACTGGACCCTATTCCAACTAAACTACTAAAAGAGCTGCTTCCTGTGCTTGGCCCTCCTATGTTGAACATAATAAACGGCTCTCTATCCACCAGATGTGTATCAAACTCACTAAAAGTGGCAGTAATAAAGCCTCTAATGAAAAAGCCAAACCTTGACCCAGAAAATATTTTTAAACTATCGGCCTATATTGAATCTCCCATTCCTCTCAACATTTTTAGAAAAAGCTGTTGTGCAGCAACTCACTGCCTTCCTGAAGACAAACAATGTATACGAAACGCTTCAGTCTGGTTTTAGACCCAATCACAGCACTGACACTGCACTTGTAAAGGTGGTAATTAACCTTTTAATGGCGTCAGACCGAGGCTCTGCATTTGTCCTCGTGCTCCTAGACCTTAATGCTGCTTTTGATACCATTGATTACCATATTCTTTTGGAAAGATTGGAAACCCAAATTGGTCAACACGGACAAGTTCTGCCCTGGTTTAGATGTTTAGATGTTATCTGTCGGAAAGATGTCTCTGTGAATGGTTTGTCCTCTGACAAAGCAAATGTAAATTTTGGTGTTCCTCAAGGTTCCGCCTCAGGACCAATATTGTTTTCACTATATCTTTCACCTCTTGGTGATGTCATTCGGAAACATAATGTTAACTTTCACTGCTATGGGGATGACACACAGCTGTACATTTCGATGAAACCTGGTGAAGCCCCAAAATTGCTTCGCTGGAAGCCTGTGTTTCAGACATAAGGAAGTGGATGTTCTTCTGTTAAACTTAGACAAAACAGAAATGCTTGTTCTAGGTCCCCAAGAAACAAAGAGATCTTCTGTTGAATATCACAATTAATCTTGATGGTTATACAGTCGTCTCAAATAAAACTGTGAAGGACCTCGGCATTACTCTGGACCCTGATCTCTCTGTTGACGAACATATCAAGACTGTTTCAAGGGCAGGTTTTTCCATCTATGTAACATTGCAGAAATCTGAAACTTTGTCCAAAAATGATGCCGAAAAACGTATCCATGCTTTTGTCACTTCTAGGTTAGATTACTGCAATGCTCTGCTTTCCGGCTACCCGGAAAAAGCACTAAGAGAGTCTGGCCCAGGAGTGTGAAGGTGAACGGAAAGGCACTGGAGCAACGAACCGCCCTTGCCGTCTCTGCCTGGCCGGTTCCCCTCTCTCCACTGGGATTCTCTGCCTCTAACCCTATTACAGGGGCTAAAGTCACTGACTTACTGGTACTCTTCCATGCCGTCCCATGAGGAGTGCGTCACTTGAGTGGGTTGAGTCACTGACGTGATCTTCCTGTCAGGGTTGGCGCCCCCCTTGGGTTGTGCCGTGGCGGAGATCTTTGTGGGCTATACTCTGCCTTGTCTCAGGATGGTTGGTGGTTGAAGATATCCCTCTAGTGGTATGGGGCTGTGATTTGGCAAAATGGGTGGGGTTAAATCCTGCCTGTTTGGCCCTGTCATCGGATGGGGCCACAGTGTCTCCGGACCCCTCCTGTCTCAGCCTCCAGTATTTATGCTTCAGTAGTTTGTGTGGGGGGGGCTAGGGTCAGTCTGTTATATCTGGAGTATTTCTCCTGTCTTATCCGGTGTCCTGTGTGAATTTAAGTATGCTCTCTCTAGTTCTCTCTTTCTTTATCTCTCTCGGAGGACCTGAGCCCTAGGACCATGCCTCAGGACTACCTGGCCTGATAACTCCTTACTGTCCCCTGTCCAACTGACCGTGCTGCTGCTCCAATTTCAACTGATCTGCCTGCGGCTATGGAACCCTGACCTGTTCACCGTATGTGCTACCTTGTCCCAGACCTGCTGTTTTCAACTCTAGAGAGACAGCAGGAGCGGTAGAGATACTCTGAATGATCAGCTATGAAAAGCCAACTGAGGTGCTGACCTGTTGCACCCGACAACCACTGTGATTATTATTATTTGACCCTGCTGGTCATCTTTGAACATTTGAACATCTTGGCCATGTTCTGTTATAATCTCCACCTGGCACAGCCAGAAGAGGACTGGTCACCCCTCTCTAGGTTTCTTCCTAGGTACTGGCCTTTCTAAGGAGTTTTTCCAAGCCACCGTGCTTCTACACCTGCATTGCTTGCTGTTTGAGGTTTTAGGCTGGGTTTCTGTACAGCACTTTGAGATATCAGCTGATGTAAGGAGGGCTTAATAAATACATTTGATAATGTTCAAGAAGTCGGTGTTTGGAAGATATAAAACCCGAGCCAATATATCCTCCAAACATTGGCTTTTCTGGCATTATCACTTAATTATTCACCAGATTTACCAGTTGTGATTGTAGACATAGTGTGATAGTGTCACAGTACTGTCTATATGTGACCCTATCAATTGACCATTATTAATTTAAACATTGTATGATGTTCAAATGTTGATTGCTCAAATGGATGTTATAACCATACAGATAGTGAAGTCCCATCCTCATCTGAATTTTTATATATCCACAGTACATGTATTGTAGGAAACTTTGCAAAAGTGGTGCCACGGGGTCTAATTTCTAATGGTTTGGTACTCGCCTATGTGGTCAGGCACAGAGATCTTACAATGGTCTGATTTAACCTCTCTTGGGTAGGGGGCAGTATTTTAACATCTGGATAAAACTGCCTATTACTCAGGCCCAAAAGCTAGGATATGCATATAATTGGTAGATTGGGATAGAAAACTCTAAAGTTTCTAAAACTGTTAAAATGAGGTCTGAGTATAACAGAACTGATATGGCAGGCGAAACCCTGAGGACAACCTTCTAAAAAATAATTATAATAATTCAGCCTTCCACTGTTTTTCATGTTTTTCATGAGGTGAAGTCCTCCCAGATTGCAGTTCCTAGGGCTTCCACTAGATGTCAGTCTTCAGAAAGAGTTTCAGGCTGGTTTTTGGAAGAATGAGCTGGAAGTTGTAGTTTTTCTAAGTGGCTCCCATTTTGGCCGTTGTGTTTCCATGCGTGTTCTTTTTTATTTATCTCCAGTAATGAACATACTATTCTCCGTCTTAAATTTGATAGTTTATTTACATATTAGCGTACCTGAGGTTTGATTATAAACGTTGTTTGACTTGTTTGGATAAGTTTATTGGTAACGTTTGGGATTCATTTTGAAGGAGGGAAACCGGTCGATTATTGAATGAAGCGCACCAGCTAAACTGAGTTATGGATATAATGGACTTTATCAAACAAAATGACCATTTTTGATGTAATTGGGACCTTTTGGAGTGCCAACAGAAAAGGAGCTTCAAAGGTAAGGCATTCCTTATATCGCTATTTCTGACTTTTGTGTTGCACCTGCCTGGTTGAAAAATGTTTCATGTTTTTATATGCGGGGCACTGTCCTCAGATAATCGCATGGTGTGCTTTCGCCGTAAAGCCTTTTTGAAATCTGACACAGCGGCCGGATTAACAAGAAGTCAAGATTTATTTTTATGTATATTACTTGTTTCATGAACATTAAATATTTCTATAATTTGAATTTTGAGTTCTGCAATATCAGATGTTGGCGAGGTGGGACGCTACCGTCCCACCTGCCCATAATTAAAGCCAGTTGGGGTAAAGAAGAGAAAAAGTAGTCTGAGAATGAACCCCTTGTTGGCTCGTAACCATACTCACTGCCCTATGCGCTGGCTGGCGCATAGGGCAGCAACAAAGGCCCTCATAATTAGGACAAGCAACAAACAAAAAAACTCAGAAAAACTCAGAAACTCAGAACGGGGCTTAGAGAACATATTAAAAGTTTATAACTAATTTCATGCAGTTCTACTAATTTTGCCGTAGGGCAGAAAGAATGTGCTATTTTACAGCTAATATCCTGCAATTCTACACATTTTGCCATAGGGTGGAGGAAAATATTTGCAGTTTTTAATACAACTGATGATTAGTGGGCCCCACCCCGGTCGGTAATTCGACCATGCTTACTACAAGTTTAGATAGCTGGCCGCTAGACTAACTTACCAATCTAAAAATAAATTGCTGACATGGGCAAATTGAGTGACAACTGATGCACAACCACATTTCAAAATTGCACCTTGTGTATTCTATTATTCTAACTCAACAGTAAGTTGAGACCAACTGATATTAAAAAAGGCTTTGTTTAAATTGGTCTGCGGGCCTACAAAAGGGAGGCTGCAGACCAGTTGCTGATCAAAACAAGTGTTATTGTTCACATACGCATGTGTTACCTACGCCTCTTGGAGGAGGGAATGCAACACCCTGCTACACTCAACTCCCCGTGGTGTGAAAGAGGTATGTGATTGTAGGTGCAGGTAAGGATGACAGAGGCAGAGAATATTACCGTTTACTGGGAATTTATTCCCTTAACACGGTAATGTGGGGAAAAGGGTCTGGACGGAACGAAAGCAAATCAAGTTAAAGTTTAGAGTCCTCTCTCCTACCTTACCTGCCTACCCACCTAACACCACCTGGCACACTAACCAAACTACAGGGGGTGGTCTGCCCAGGTCTTACCTAGTGTGCATAGACAGAGTACATATTACAGGTACAGTGGGGCAGAAAAGTATTTAGTCAGCCACCAATTGTGCAAGTTCTCCCACTTAAAAAGATGAGAGAGGCCTGTAATGTTCATCATAGGTACACTTCAACTATGACAGACAAAATGAGAAAATAAATCCAGAAAATCACATTGTAGGATTTTTAATGAATTAATTTGCAAATTATGGTGGAAAATTGCAGGCCTCTCTCATCTTTTTAAGTGGGAGAACTTGCACAATTGGTGGCTGACTAAATACTTTTTTTGCCCCACTGTATATGTATGCCCGCAGGACTCTTGCCTAAACACTCCCAAGGTGCCTTCCCCTTCCACCCCTGGAAACACATGAAACAGAATAATAAACTTAAAGTGAACAACTTCAATAATCAAAAACACAGTCCTATTGGCGCACACACATACCTCAGAAGTAGCAGCTACAAAATACTTTACAAAACCTGTCTCTGAGCAACAACCAACACAGGACATCCAAGAAGCTCATTTTCTAACAAAGGAACACTGGCATTTCAAGCTGCAGGAGTCTGTAATTTTAGACAGCTGTATCCCCAGACAAGAGGGCGGGATCAGACCTCCAATCGTCATGGGGCAGACCAATCAGCTGCTTCGAATCCAGGAAACCATTTCCTGAAATACACACATATACACAAACAAACCCAAAACAACACAGAACCTGGGGAACTTGATACATGGTTAGCAGATGTTAATGTGAGTGTAGTGAAATGCTTGTGCTTCTAGTTCAACAGTGCAGTAATATCTAACAAATAATATAACAATTCCCAACAACTACCTAATACACAAAAATCTAAAGGGGTGAATGAGAATATGCACATATAAGTATATGGATGAGCGATGGCCGAGCGGCATAGGCAAGGTGCAGTAGTATAGAGTACAGTATATACATGTGATATGAGTAATGTAAGATATGAAAACATTATTAAAGTGGCATTGTTTAAAGTGACTAGTGATCCATTTATTAAAGTGTCCAGTGCTTGGGTCTCAATGTGGGCAGCAGTCTTTCTGAGTTAGTGATTGCTGTTTAGCAGCCTGATGGCCTTGATATAGAAGCTGTTTTTCAATCTCTCCGTCCCAGCTTTGATGCACCTGGCACAGAAGGTACTTTATTGCCACTCTCACAAAATTGGACAACCTGGTAGGTTAGTTTCATCACGTGTTTCGGTGAACCACGCTCACATGATGCAAAACTTAGCTTGAGAGCCTAAAACATCCTCCCTGAGTTGACTCTCCCTTAACAATTGCCACTGTCAGACTTTCACCTATTTGGATCATGGCAACAGTCTGAAAAGACTTTAAATGGACCGTCTGACATTGTGCTCCTTTTAACGTGATTCGTTGGATTAAACAAGAAATACATTTAAAGCAAAATTCTAACATTTAAAGAGTTGCATCTTTCTTGCCTCACAGCAGGCTCTTTGTGTCACGTTCTGACCTTAGTTATTTTGTTTCGTCTTTGTTTTAGTATGGTCAGGGTGTGGGTTGTCTGTTCGTTTTTCTATGATTTGGTATTTCTGTGTTTGGCCTGGTATGGTTCTCAATCAGAGGCAGCTGTAATCGTTGTCCCTGATTGAGAATCATACTACGGTATCCTGTTTTCACCCTTGAGTGGTGGGTGATTGTTTTCTGTTTTGTGTCTACACCAGACAGGACTGTTGCGTTTCATTCTCCTCATGATAATAAATTATCAATATGGACACTTACCACGCTGCGCATTGGTCATCACCTTCTTCCACCAACAACGATCGTTACACTTTGTACAATAAATATGTACAAAAAGACAAGGGGACAAGATCAAATTGTGTTAACTGATTAAAATGGCAATTGCATTATCCAGTTTAGGAGGCTTTAATGTGAAATCAAGTACCAAACAAATAATGTCCTCTTTTGTGGAGTTTCATCCTGAGATGAAGATGCATTAAGATGCATCTTAATTGTTGGATGCCTTCCAAGAGACATCTTTCTGCCGTGTCTGTGGATGGTTAGACTACAAATGGAGGGATAATTCGTTGGAGTCAATAGCACTTGTCTCATGGGGGACTTTGAGTAAAGATTTGCTTAATGCAGAGGGGTGGCCAGGTCCTGCGCTTCTTGCAGTCAGACCATCTAGACAGCCTTACCGTGGAGAGATAATTGGGAATTGCGATACAATAGCTCTACAGAGACTGGAAGATGTCGGTGGCAGAGGGAAAGGCACGAAGTTCGATAGAGAAGTCAATAAAGTGGAATCTATGGAAGCTGTTTCCTCACGTTTTTCTCATACTTTCACTCGTCGGATATGCAGCCTTGGGAGCGGTGCTATTCTGGTACATAGAGGGAGGACGTGTGTACATAACAGAACGGGAATATCGTGAGTTTTTGGGTGAACTGGTGCGCACAATTCAGAATTATCCAGGTAAAGTGAAATACCAGAAATCTAAATCTATGTTGATAACACCAGTATACATTTTGTTTTTGTAGTACGTGTGAGTTGTAAAGTCTTTATAGATGGGGTGAAAATGTGGTGTAAATGTGTTTTGCTTTTTAAGTGTAGGCTACTTTTATTCAAATAATAGCATTTTACTTGCAGTTAATTCGTCCAGCAATTCTACTCAAGAACAAGATTTGGTAAAAGAACTAGAGAAAGAAATCAACAGGGGGTTCAAGTCCATATGGCTTCAACGTCCAGAGCGATGGACATATGATGCATCCATGTTCTTCTGCTGTACTGTATTCACAACCGTGGGTAAGTAATCTAATGCACAAACATAAGTTACATTTCAAAAGACATGCAGAACACAAAATATTCCCAATTAAGACAACACTTTTGGCCTATACTACAATACTGGTGTGCAGGTGTAGGATTTTAATTTGCTACTAGGAAATAGGAAATGTGAATTATTGTGTGGATAATTAATGGACATTTTTGTAGGAGTTGATTAATTTTTCATATGGGGAAATCAAGTACAAAATTGAAAAGTACAAATTACAAACTTCAGAAGCCTTTTTCAAGCAGCATTTTAAACAGTCCTGCATTGCAGCAGTTGCAACCCGTCTATTTTTTTTAGTGCCTGTTTTGCAAGTTATTTTTTAATTATTGTGTCACATATCAGTTTGCAAACAATGTAAAAAAATAATCAAAAACATTGAGTTGAAATACACAAAAACAGTCTCTTTCTTGAGTAAGGCAGCTCCAAAATGAAGGTGTTTCAGCCTAGCTCAGCGCTTTCTGTGGTGGAGGGGCAGCCAGCTATAATACATAGCGTAGGCATTGGTAATCTTCTCTAGATGCGCCGTGATTGGCTAAGTGGAGAGATCACGTCACCGCCGAATCACCAGGTGAGCTAGCCAGTTCATGCCCCCTTGGGTGCTGCCATATATTTACATTATGTCAGGACCCGGTTACGAAACCAGTGAGAAACAGTCTCTTAACCAACTGAGCCACAAATAGTCGGCAGAACCCAGAAGATAAGGCAGACACAGCAATACTTGAGACGGTGTATTTAATGAAGTAAAAAGTGAAGTTCTTCAGGAAAACATGTAACTCCACAACCTCAAAAGGAATCCTACAAGAACAAAGGTAATCCTCCAAGACAAAAAAGGTAAATCCACAAGGTGGAAGGTAAAGCACAAAAAGCCTCAAAAGATACTCAAAAAACAAACAAACAAGAACAAAAAACAGAACTCCACAAGAGAGTCCACCGGGATCAACAAGAGTTCTCAGAGTACTAGGGCTGGGTGCTAACATACAACACAGAGCAAAGAACAGAGGAAAACAAAGGGTTTAAATACAATCAGGGGAAACGAGGCACAGGTGCAAATAATAATGGGGATCAAGGGAAAACAAAAGGTCAAAAGGCACAATGGGGGCATCTAGTGACCAAAAACCGGAACAACCCTAGCCAAATCCTGACACATTAGATGTGTCTATCCAAGAAGAGTAAAAGTAATTGGCCTCAGATAAAATTACATCAAATAACTTTATATCTACAGTAGCTTTAACTGGAAGGGTCATGTTAACATCATACTTTCACAATTGGAGCTAGCAAGCTTGACAAGGACTCATCATGAATTATGTTGACAATCTACTGGTAATTCCTTTTCCATCCTTGTCATATGAAGAGAAATTACATACTGAACAAAAATATAAATGCAACATACAACAATTTCAAAGATTTTACTGAGATACAGTTCATATGTAGAAATAAGTCAATTTAAATACATTCAATAGGCCCTAATCTAGGATTTCACATGACTGGGAATACAAATACGCATCTGTTGGTCACAGATACCTTAAAAAAAGGTAGGGGCGTGGATCAGAAAACCAGTCTGGTGTGACCACCATTTGCCTCATGCAGCGCCACACATATTCTTTGCATAGAGTTAGTTGATCAGGCTGTTGATTGTGGACTGTGGAATGTTGCACCACTCCTCTTCTATGGCAGTGCGAAGTTGCTGGATATTGGCGGGAACTGGAACACGCCGTTGTACACGCTGATCCAGAGCATCCTAAACATGCTCAATGGGTGACATGTCTGGTGAGTATGCAGGCCATGGAAGAACTTGGATATTTTAAACTTCCAGGAATTGTGTACAGATCCTTGTGACATGGGGCCATGCATTATCATGCTGAAACAATGGGCCTCAGTATTAAAATTGCCATAGACCAAATACATTTGTGTTTGTTGTCTATAGCTTATGCCTGCCCATACCATAACCCCACCACCACCGTGGGGCACTCTACTCACAACGTTGACACCAGCAAACTGCTCGCGAGCACGACGCCATACACGTGGTCTGTGGTTGTGAGGCCGGTTGAATGTACTGCCAAATTCTCTAAAACAGCTCTGATGGACATTCCTGCAGTCAGCATGCCAATTGCACACTCCCTCAAAACTTGAGACATCTTCGGCATTGGGTTGTCTGACAAAACTGCACATTTTAGAATGGCCTTTTATTTTCCCCAGCACAAGGTGCACCTGTATAATGATCATGCTGTTTAATCAGCTTCTTGATATGTCACACTTGTCAAGTGGATGGATTATCTTGACAAAGAGAAATGCTCACTAACATGGATGTAAACAAATTGGTGCACAAAATCTGAGAGAAATAAGCTTTTTGTGCGTATTGAACATTTCTGGGATCTTTTATCTTGGATCTTTAATTTCAGCTCATGAAATATAGAACCATCACTTTAACATTATGCGGTCATATTTTTGAAACATTACACAAATTCATCAATGAGTGGTTTGGAAGGAATCAATAGCTAACTGCAAGCGTCACAAAGCAATCACTATGTTGCTTCCCCTGCCTGCTATTCAATGGTGAGGGTGTGTGGGCTAAGTATGGCTTTAAGGATTTAAAATATATCTCTGAAAGGGTCATTTTTCCAAGCTTAAAAGGATCAACATTCACATGCAACACCATGGGCCAGAAAAGATTGAATACATTGGCCATGCTGTCAATCCAGCATGACTTCTGCTGCATTCAAGACAACTGGGAACTCTGATTTTTTTAAACTTGGACTGGAGAAATATGGTTTGAGCGGTCATCCAACTCAGAATTTCAAGTCGGGAACTCAGGCCTCTTTCTAGAAAGCTAACCTGAAGATCACTGACATCATGATTCGACCTTGTTTACTTGTGAGTTCCCAGTTGTCTTGAAAGCACCATAAATACAGAGAATGCCAGACTGAGATGACAAAGTTAGATGACAAAGTTTGCCCACAAGACGGACCGCAGCACCACATTCAAATGAGCACAGCACAACAATGCTGAGTCCAAAAATATGCCTTGTATACTGCGCCATAAATTATGTAATATGCCAGGGAGATATGTATATAGTAGCTAAGAAAGTAATACTAAGTTTATGTTGTGTAGTACGCTGTTAGTAGCCCATTTGTCTCACTCTAAGAATTTGTCCCATCTCCCTCTTAGACTACTGTTCTGACTTGGTGGTGCACATGTAGCCTATAGCCCGTTTTTAGGGAAATATCATCATTGAATATTGTAGGAGCTTTCATTGTCTGCTTCTGTTATGCGGGTGAAGTGAGGACCCAAAAGCGACTTAACAGAAACAGAGTTTATTCAAGTCCAAAACAGAAAACGACAAATCCTGAATCCATAACAGAAATCCTCTAGTCTGTAGAGGGGAAGGACAGGAGAAGCGGCCACAGACTGCAGGTCGCTTCGGGTAGGCGCAGGCTGTAGCTGACAGAGACACCTGCTCACACGCAGCATCTGATGAAGGCAAAAACACGACAGGACGGAACAAGAACACAGTACAGCAAACAAGGATCCGACAAGGACAGAAGCGGAAACAGAGGGAGAAATAGGGACTCTAATCAGAGGGCAAAATAGGGGACAGGTGTGAAAGAGTAAACGAGGTAGTTAGGAGAATGAGGAACAGCTGGGAGCAGGAACGGAACGATAGAGAGAGAGAGAGAGAGAGAGAGAGAGATAGAGAGAGGGAAAGAACCTAATAAGACCAGCAGGGGGAAACGAATAGAAGAGAAAGCACAGAGACAAGACATGACAATCTATGACAAAACATGACAGCTTCATATCCCTATTATTTATCCTACGGTTCTAACGTGGTGTACAGGGAGAATACTGTAAGAACATCCCATGTTCTGAATTCTGTCACTGTACATTTCAAAAGTGCTGAACAAATAGTTATATTGACTACTCGCTCATTAATGTCTTCTTCAAAATTACAACTTGCCTCTTATCAGCTCATCGTTCCCTTATGCCATAGTTTGTACATCTCAATTGATTTATTGCTTAAACGGCAGTGGAGTCTGCTGAGAGGAGGACGGTTCAAAAAGAATGGCTGGAATTAATTGATTGGTAGCAAACACATTGTTTGATACCATTCCATTCACTCCATTCTAGACATTATTATGGGCCATCCTCCCCTCAGCAGCCTCCACTGATTGATAGGTCTCTCATTAGTATCTTATTCATAATTTAAGACAATGTTGGAATTATTTAATTGTTTTGTGTACTTTGTGTATTATAATTAGCACATGCTAAATAATTAGCTCATGCTCCATGAGGAGGGGATCCTATATGAGGAGGGGATCCTATATAATGTTGTTCGGTCTGTAACCATGTTTGCCAGTGATAGTCTCTTCCCATTCAAATATTTTTTTCCAACAAAAAGGTTCAGCAATAGACCCATCTAATTCCAGTTGATATTGCAAGGTTTATTTTGTTTGCGCAATGCGCTGTCTGTGTGTCGGTATATTGTCTATAAAAGTGGATCTTTGTGATTGATTGTATTTTCCTTCCTTTTCAGACCACATATGGCAAATAAAAGAATAGCATGTTGTGAGTGGCTTTGCTTGCATGCATGTGAAAAACTTGGTTGAGTTTGCCCCACCAAGATTTACATGCTAAAATCGCAACTGCATTGCAGGAAAGTTGTCCTGCAACAGTGTGATCAAATTAAGATCTGTAGTAATAGGCTATTTGCGCATGACAATTGTTGGCTCATATGATGCTCTTTGTAAATGTATAGCCTCATGAGGACAATACAGATACTGTCAATGATTATGCCTGGTTATGGACTGTTATGCATGGGCATCAGTGCTTGACTTGGTGACATTATGCTATAGGGACCTCTGAATATTCACTGTTAGCGGTTTATACACATTCTACATGACTTCTCCATGACTTTTAACCACATTTTCATGACTATTCTTATAGCCTACAATACAAAGTAAGCATTATTGACACTGAAAAGCTGCTGTGTCTGTTCCCATGTATGCCTACCATCTCCTGCCATTGTGCCCTTGATTAAGGCACTAAGACCCCCACATAGAACTGCACTATTAGTCACATGTTGTCAACACGTGGTTAAAACTTCTTATGGGCAGGTGGGACGGTAGCATCCCACCTGGCCAACATCCGGTAAAATTGCAGAGCGCGAAATTCCAAAATACCAAATTAAAATAACATTCTTGAAAATATGTGTTATACATCAAAATAAAACTTAACTTCTTGTTAATCCAGCCGCTGTGTCAGATTTCTAAAAGGCTTTACGGCGAAAGCAAACCATGAGATTAGGGGACAGCGCCCCGCATACAAACACATGAAAATCATATTTCAAGCAGGCAGGTGCACCACAAAAGTCAGAAATAGCGATATAATTCATACCTTTGAAGATCTTCTTCTGTTGGCACTCAAATGTCCCAGAAACATCACAAATGGTCCTTTTGTTCAATAATGTCCTTCTTTATGTCCCAAAAATGTCAATTTATTTGGCGCGTTTGATTCACAAATGCACCGGTCTCAACTCGCCCAACAAGCCTACAAAGTATCTAATAAATTACCTGTCAACTTGGTCCAAACATATCAAACAACGTTCCTAATTCAACCTGAGGTACCCTAAAATGTAAATAATCGATAAAATTTCAGACGGAATAAACTTTTTCCAATGCCGGATAAAAACAACGTGAAGCACGCTCCAGTTCACACACATCAAAACAGTAGAGTCCACCTGGAGTAACACTTACAATGAATAGCACTACTTCTTAATTTCTCAAAAGAAAAACATTGAACATTTTCTAACGACTGTTGACATCTAGTGGAAGCCATAGGAACTGCAACCAGGTTCCTAATAATAAGGGTATCCCATAGAAAACAAATGGTAAATCCTATGACCTCAACAACAACAAAAAAATCCCTGAATGGTTTGTCCTCGAGGTTTCACCTGCCATATCAGTTCTGTTATACTCACATTATTTTAACAGTTTTAGAAACTTTTGTGTTTTCTATCAGAATCTACCAATTATATGCATATCCTATCTTCTGGGCCTGAGTAACAGGCAGTTTACTTTGGGCACGTTTTTCATCCGGACGTGAAAATACTGCCACCTACCCAAGAGAGGTTAGCCATCCGTCTGGAGAGCTCCTAGGTTTGCAAGCTTGATTTTTTCAACGTTACAACAAATACTTTAGTCTTCATAAAATAATTACCTCATTTAATAAATCAGGGATCAATTGGATAAGGTAGGCTACTGTTATTTAGGTCTATCTCATTAGTCGCTTATTCATAATTTCAGGCAATCTTGGAATGATTTATTTGTTTTGTATACAGTGTGAATTATAATTAGCTCATGGGTTTTCCTTCCTTTTAAGATTACAAATGGCAAATGAAATAAAATAATGGCTTTGCTGGCATGCATGTGAAAAACTTGGTTGAGTTTGCCCCACCAAGATTAATATATGAGGCTAAAATATTCATATTTCAGGGGAGATCTATGCGCAGCGATTTATTTGTCAATTAGGCTATTCTTAGAATATCTTTAACGTTGTCGCAATTACATGGCTACTGTTAAATAAAGGGGAATCCCTGCTTTCCAACGGTACAGATGTATTTATGCTGTACAGTGCCGGTGGAAAGGCAGTAACGAAATTAATGCTTAGTTAGTTATAGTTAACTAGCGAGATAACTACTACAAGTTATGTTTTGAATTGTTGATCTAGTTAGTATGTCTGTAAATACTGTGGCAGATGGCAGGGTGAGGTGAGAGTGGTTATTGAGGGGAGATATCTTGCAGCCCGCTGGCTCCACCGACCCTTATATGGACTTCCTGCTCCAACGAGGCAAGGCTGTGGGTCGTTAAACCAGGGAGTGCTTGGGGATAAAGGAGGAAGCAGCCTGCACAAAGGGGCAGAGTAGGAGAGAGCCAAGTGCATTATGAAGAGTGGGAGAAGAGAGAGCAATATCTGTGAAATTACCCATTGTGACCTGGACTGTCAGACTACCTCCCTTGTAGAACGGATTAGCTGAGGACCCGAGTGTGAGGATTACCCCCTCTTCCCCAGTGTACCAAAGTCCCTAATAAACTCCCAATTTGCACTGGTGCATGTTTTGTTATTGAACTTGGTGACATGGAAACCCCACACCACTGAGCCTGCTACAATACGTTATACCTGCTGCTGGAATGTCGCACTCTCTTTAAGGTGCGCTGTATGGGGGGAAAGTTAGGATGACTCAAAGGGCCTGTGACTGACAGGGGCCCTAAAACATTTGGTACATTTTTTTCAATATTAAATTATTAACCTAACATTAAAATTATATTTTATTTCAAATGTACTGTTTCCTTTTCTTTTCTTGGCAAAAACAAGAAAAGCAAGAAAAGCAAGGAAGAACATCCAAAGAGCCTCTGGATTACAAGTACCCCTGACTGGATGTGGGTGTAGTCAATGTGGGTGTAGTCAAACATTTGACTCCGCCCACATTCACCCCCTCCCCCCAGACACACACACACACTTCTTTTTGTCCATCTCAGGTTTGACAGCAACACTGAATACAAACACACACGTTTGTGCAAAGCACATGTAGAATACAAACTTATTTAATTTTTGAAGATCATAAGAAATATTATATGAAGTGGTACCAGCACGTGTTGTAACTCTTTTTGCTTCATGCTATATTTGAGACAAGCTACTGATATTGTTGCAGTGAACAATAGACTTATGTACTGTTAAAATTGTGTTGATAAATGTTAACTTTATAATTAAATTGTTTAATTGAGCATATATACAGCTGAAGTTGGAAGTTTACATACACTTAGGTATGAGTCATCAAAACTTGTTGTTTTTCAACCACTCTACAAATTTCTTGTTAAACTATAGTTCTGGCAAATCGGTTAGGACATCTACTTTGTGCATGAAACAAGTAATTTTTCCAACAATTGTTTACAGACAGATTATTTCACTGTATAACAATTATAGTGGGTCAGAAGTTTACATACACAAAGTTGATTGTGCTTTAAACAGCTTGGAAAATTCCAGAAAATGATGTCATGGCTTTAGAAGCTAATTTACATAATTTGAGTTAATTGGATGTGTACCTGTGGATGTATTTCAAGGCCTACCTTCAAACTCAGTGCCTCTTTGCTTGACATAATAGGAAAATCAAAAGAAATCAGACAAATTGTAGACCTCCACAAGTCTGGTTCATCCTTGGAGAGCAATTTACAAATGCCTGAAGGTACCACGTTCATCTTTACAAACAATAGTACGCAAGTATAAACACCATGGGACCAAACAGCTGTTATACTGCTCAGGAAGGAGACGCATTCTGGCTCCTAGAGATGAACGTACGTTGTTGCGAAAAGTTCAAATCAATCCCAGAACCGCAGCAAAGGACCTTGTGAAGATGCTGGTGGAAACAGGTACAAAAGTATCTATATCCACAGTAAAATGAGTCCTATAATAGACATAACCTGAAAGCCCGCTCAGCAAGGGAGAAGCCACTGCTCCAAAACCACCATAAAAAAGCCAGACTACGGTTTGCAACTGCTCATGGGGACAAAGATCATAGTTTTTGAAGAAATGTCCTCTGGTCTGATGAAACAAAAATAGAACTGTTTGGCCATAATGACCATCGTTATGTTTGGAGGAAAAAGGGGGAGGCTTGCAAGCCGAAGAACACCATCCCAACCGTGAAGCATGTGGTGGCAGCATCATGTTGTGGGGGTGCTTTGCTGTAGGAGGGACTGGTGCACTTCACAACATAGATGGCATCATGAGGAAGAAAATCATGTGGATATATTGAAGCAACATCTCAAGTGGAGCATCATGTCTCCGCTTCCTAAAGGCAAATCTGGCTTCCAAAAACTAAAAGAAAGAAAAGAAAGGGTGACAGTATGTGACCACATTTGTCACAAAGGAAGGTAGGTGTAGTCTGTGAGTGATGGAAATTAACCTGTTAGCTTAGTTCATAGAGAAATAGGCTACTATTGCTCCCCTAACATTAGTTACTTAATATCTTCACAGAAAATTCTGAGTGTTTACATTTCGCTCCTCTTTTAGCCGACATTTAATCAATGCAAGCAAACTTTTAGCAAGCTATTCATACTAAATAAGTTGCCCCTGCCTGGTGCCAGGCCCAACAGAAGCAGCTTCAGGCTCAGCAGCCATGTCTCCCAATCCCCATACCCCTGAACCAGCCCTACTCCCAACTGAAGAAGGAGGTGGGCAGCATTGTGTTGAATGACATGTCAGTTGGCATAATTGCAGGTACTGCAATGCATTGAGGACAGGAATGTGATTCTTCAGTCAGGAAAAATCTCACTTGACACAGCCAATATCAGAGCCTTTTTTATTTTATTTAACCAGACGAGTCAGTTAAGAACAAATTCTTATTTTCAATGACGACCTAGGAACAGTGGATTAACTGCCTGTTTAGGGGCAGAACGACAGATTTGTACCTTGTCAGTTTGAACTTGCAACCTTCTGGTTACTAGTGCAACACTCTAACCACTAGGCCGCCCCATCTCTAAGATGCAGGCTCTTAGAGATGGATGGGAGTCTCTCCTGTCTGAGGCAACACTGATTGCTACGCAAATGGATGTCCCACCTCAATTTAGCACAGAACACAGCCGCCAGAGGAAAAGGAAGATATTCCATGATGAGACCTCTCAAGAGGAGACAGCTCAGGGCAGTGCAGCAACGGTGTTTTGGAACACAGTGTTTTTTACTGCTATGGACAACATCATAAGTGACTTGAACACTAGGTTCCACACCACTGCAAAAAATGTAGAAGAAATTTCTGCTGTCCTGAAAGTTGGGCAGATTAGTGAGGATAAAGTCCCTTCTGTGTGCCAACCACTGATCATGGAGTATTCCAGAGATCTTACACCTGAGTTTCAAAATGCAGTAAGACACCTGAACACTGTATACGCTGCCACTTTCCCCCCTAACTTGTCCCCTCTTTGTCTCCTGAATGCAATTTGTAAGATGCAGCTGCAAAGCATTTCTGGAGAAGTGTGCATTGCTTTATGTATATTTTGCAAACTGCCTGTGACTTGCTGATGGCAAGAGAGCTTTCAGTAAGCTAAAACTGATAAACTGCTATGTCCCAGGACAGGCATTGCAGTCTTGTCATGCTGCCCACTGAAAGTCAGTTAGCTAGAAAGCTGGACTTCAAAGACTTGACCAGTGACTTTGCTAGCAAGAAGGCTCAACGCTAGGCTCTTGGTGAGTAAGACTGAGCAAGGGTCAATGATAACTGTTAAATGGCAAGGTTATGGATATTGGATCACTACACACATGATGCCCACAGGCTGAGAACAAGACTGAGAACAGACTGAGGAAAATATATATCTCAAAGTAATGGCTGGATTGTCATAAAATTTGTTGTACACAATCAAGACCACAAGTGGAAGAAACCTATTGAGTTGGTGACCACTTGACCTTTCCTCTAGCGCCACCATCAGGCCTTTTCATTTCTATTTCCATTTTGTTTTCCATTTCCCATATCCACTTTTACAGCTGCTTATTGTCTAGTTGGTATATATACTTAGTTCAAAAATCTGCTTCTGATTTTATTATTTTGTTTGTTATATCATTCTATAGATGATAATGTTAATTTATTTAAATTGAAGAGGTTCATGTATATTTAAGTTATATTTATTTTACGTTATTAATTCATGTTAAGAGAATTTTCCCATTAAAATTACATTTAGACTGTAAAAGATGGCCTTTAGCACATTTCTTATAGAGGGTATCAGTCTTGCATCAAATAGTGAATTCCACTGTATGCAGAATGCTGCATGCATGTCTGCACAGTGTTATATTTTCACAGTTCACTGTCAAATATCGTACAGTGTATATTGGACTACAAGAGAGTTGCAAGCCTGCAAAGGTGGAGTTATTTAAAGCTTTGAATGGGTCGATTGGGTTCTGGAGGTGTGTGGTTACAACAATTGCGCAGGGTTGGTGTGGCCGTGGTGGTGGGGCTCAATGTGATATCTTTTCATGGGGCCCAAAATCCCTGGCGGCGCCCTTGCTCTCTCTCCTCGGGCAATGGCCCACTCGCATTGGCATGTTGCACTGGCACGCACACATGCAACACCACAGACGTGCACTGAAGGGTCATTCCGATAATGGCTGATATATACTTTTTTAATGGATTTTTAATGGATCATATTTAAAAGTGTGCTTTAATGAATTACACTACCAGCAATTATGAAACTCCTTCCCAGGACTTTTCATGACCTTACAAACCCTCACTTGACAACTTGGAACAGCGCACCATGTCATTCAGGCTGGCACATTTTCAATCTGTGAAATCTCAAACAGCCTACTATCACTCACAGATTGACAGCCTCTAAGCAACAATGGCTTTCCTGTAAAAAATAAATGTGCGTGCTTGAAAGACATATACATGGATTTCGAAGACCATATATGATGTATTGGTACAATATCAATGTAAATCTTTTACCAAGATTAACCTAAAAAAAAAATATAGGACCACATTAGCTGTTGTTTGCCTGAGGCTTGATGTACTTTGGTCTTAGTGGCTGTGTGCTGTGCTCACTGAGTGAACTGATGCTACCAGGCTGTAGAAAATTGAGGAATCTAGAAGAAAAAGAATTGCACACCTATTTAGGCGAGGTGCTGGCTAGCGGAGTAGAAAACTTGAAAATAAAAGAGAGCCGCACACTCTAGGAGCTCAGATGCAAAAATGTAATTGCCAACGTTTCGACAGCCAAGCTGTTTTCATTAGGGTAGAAAATTGAGGACCTGCTCTCCATCCATCCAGCAGTCAACCATGAAACAACATGTTTGGCCAACAGGGATTGAAGCTATGATATTTTGGTGATTTGTCTCTCAGTAATTCCTACCATAGCCAACTTGAATTCTACATTAGCCTTCTGATACATAGTTTGTCATTACATGGAAATACAGTATAATAAATGTTTCACCTTTTTGCACGTTAGATAATTTCATGGACAATGTTGTCAGTATTATTTATAGGGCGACCGATTTTGTAAACATATTCCAAAAAGTCTGGACTGTAGTATGAATTTATATTCATCCAACCTAAATCCCTTTTTCAAATGAATTGTTTAAAAAATGGTTGACATTGACTTGTATCTAACACATACATAGATGTTCTATATTCTATATTAAACAAATGTGGTTTCCTAACCCCCTCCCTAACCATTATTTCCCAGAGGAAACAAACATTTCTATTGAGTTTAGCAGGGCCGGACACAGGGATAAGTGAAAAAAACGGTCGTTTTTTTGGGGGGGGACAGTCAGGGTCTCAACTTACTGTTGAGAGTTAGAATAGTAGAATACACAAGGTGCAAGGTTGAAATGTGTTTGTGCATCGGCAGTATTTCTCTTGTTTTGTAAGTCGATAACAGTCACTAAATTAGCCATGTCAGCTAACAATTTTTAGATTGGTAAATTAGTCTAGCTAGCTATCTAATCTTGTAGTAGTCATGGCCGAATACCGAGCGGGCATGTTCCCAGGGGCCCTGATCTCCAAATGGCCCCTATTGATTTTGGTAGTCAAATAATTGAACTGTCAATGACAGATGAGGTCATAGACACGACAACTACTACTATATTGAGGGAGTGTGAGGACATGGTAGTGTATGTCCAGTATTTAAAGTTATAAGATAAGACATTGGTTAGCCTGCTCTTTCAGCTCTATTCTCGTGGAGAACATAGATCATTGACTTGGCTTCACCGCCAGTCTTGACTTCACTCAAAATCCATTAGAAGCTACAGCATAAGTGCCTAGGTGTGATTGTTAATGTGCCATCCCATCAACTGCAGATTTGACATTTTAATCATTTAGCAGACGCACTTATCCAGAGTGACTTACAGAAACAATTAGGGTTAAGTGCCTTGCTCAACGGCACCGACAGATTTTTCACCTAGTCGACTTGGAGATTCGAACTAGCAACCTTTCGGTTAGTGGACCAACACTCTTAACCGATTGACATTATTAATCAGCAGGTAGTCTATCTTGTTTAGCACTGTTCTGAATCTGGCAACTTTTAGTGTATACTGTACAGTTGGCAGGTAATAAACCGTTCAACAGGATGATTGTCTAAGGAGCCATTATACATTAGGAAGTCTGTTTACATTAATACATTAGGAAGTCTGTTAAGGTCTGATATATGATAGTTATTGTGGTCCATGGTTGTTGTGGCTAATGGCTAATAGCTTGGTTGGCAAACAGGGAGTCCATAAATTACTGAAAGAGCAAGATGCATTTCCCATCACCAAATGAGATTAGTGGTCCTAAGACATACTTCTTTCCACTTTCTTGACGAGTATTGTTTGCTAGGTTTTAGTCTCCAAGATCACCACAATATACAATTGAAGTCAGAAGTTTACATACACTTAGGTTGGAGTGATTAAAACTTGTTTGTCAACCACTCCACAAATGTCTTGTTAACAAACTATGAAGCATGTGGTGGCAGCATCATGTTGTGGGGGTGCTTTGCTGGAGGAGAGACTGGTGCACTTCACAACATAGATGGCGTCATGAGGAAGAAAAACATGTGGATATATTGAAGCAACATCTCAAGACATCAGTCAGGAAGTTAAAGCTTGGTCACAAATGGGTCTTCCAAATGGACAATGACCCTAAGCATGCTTCTAAAGTTATGGCAAAATGGCTTAAGGACAACAAAGTCAAGGCATTGGAGTAGCCATCACAAAGCCCTGACCTCAATCCTACAGAAAATGTGTGGGCAGAACTGAAAAAGCGTGTGCGAGCAAGGAGGCCGACAAACCTGTCTCAGTTACACCAGCTCTGTCAGGAGGAATGTGCCAAAATTCACCCAACTTATTGTGGGAAGCTTGTGGAAGGCTACCTGAAATGTTTGACTCAAGTTAAACAATTTAAAGGCAATGCTACCAAATACTATTTGATTGTATATACATTTCTGAGCCACTGCTAATGTGATGAAAGAAAGAAATGCTGAAATAAATCATTCTCTCTACTATTATTCTGACATTTCACATTCTGAAAACAAAGTGGTGATCCTAACTGGCCTAAAACAGAGAATTTTTACTAGGATTAAATGTCAGGAATTGTGAAAAACTGAGTTTAAATGTATTTGGCTAGTGTATGGAAACTTCCGACTTCAATTGTATCCTCAGGTCGCTACTAAAAAGCCACAATGGATCCCATCTCAACTATTTCCCCTCTTTATCCCGTAGTAGTCAAAATTGTAAGTTATTGAGCTTGTATGAGATTGTTATTGTGCACGTGTTGTTGAGGCAATGATGTGTGTCTATAGTGAGAGATTTCACTGTTATGAAGTTGGTGATATGATGTAGCACTATCATCTCCAGGGACACTCTCAAGTGAGAGAAAATGCATGGTAATCCATGCATGCCTTCATTCTATGCTATGGGAGTAATGCTAATAAGCATCACCTCCCTCAGCGACAGCACATATCTTTTAGTAAGTCAGATATATATTTTCTTATCTCTCATAAAAGTCAGCCAACAGCTGCTTTTGAACAGTACTTTTAAAGGGGCAATCTGCGATTGCTACATCAAATGTTTACTTTTAAATTGGTGGTCCTTCCGTAGCTCAGTTGGTAGAGCATGGCGCTTGTAACGCCAGGGTAGTGGGTTCGATCCCGGGACCACCCATACGTAGAATGTATGCACACATGACTGTAAGTCGCTTTGGATAAAAGCGTCTGCTAAATGGCATATATTATTATTATTATTATAAATTTAAATTAATAGAATATATGAACAGAGTTCACAGGATGACAGAATGGAAAACAGTATCAGTTGGATATCAAAGCAAGCATTTTATCATGTAGGAACTATCTTCCTTGATGTTCAATCATGAGTCTCAACACACAATCTGGTAGTGAATCTGACACATGGTTGAAGATGATTGCAGATCATTTTGAGCATTAGCATTGCATATGCAAAGAATGAGTTGTTAATCGCTTCCTTGTGTTTTGAGATATCAATTCCAAATTACATGATAGCGATGACACGTTGTAAGTTGACAGGCCACTGTGGAGTGGATTTACAGTGGCTTAAAATTACATGTAAAATCTGATTTTGTATTTATCAATTGCTCAGCCATCTTTTGACCAATCCCTTAGCTTTTCATAAACGTTAACTTTTCTTAAAAGTTAAAGCTGCAATATGACCAAATTCAGATAGAAATATGTGTTATAGATCTGCCATTCTCATTGAACTCAAGTCTAAAAGCGGTAGATCTGTTCTATGTGCACTATCTCTATGCTTCCCCTTCTTAAGTTTTGTTTTTGTGTCTTTCACATTTGATTTTGTTAACCAGTTTCACATACAATATTTTTTGTTATGGGAAATATATTTCACAGCAGTTTAGATCATACAATGATTCTCTGCACAATATTTGCTTGTTTTGTCACAAACTGAAATTAGGCAAACAATTACAATTTTAGCAACCAGGAAATGGAGGAACAATTTTTGTATAGTGCATCTTTAAGATATGTACCATGGGCCTAGATTCCACATTTGGTGTCATTTGGTCGTATGGTTCATGAGAAGCATATTTTAGCATATTTTAACTGGTATAGTGTGGCCATCTTTGAATGCATCAATGTTATGGTCTCCATCTCTTTAGGGACCATTGTGATGAGCCCAAAGACAACATTTGTAGTGAATCTGACTTTTAGTACATGAGAAGATTTTTTATGATTATTTTAAGCATTAGCATTACATTGTCAAAGAAGTGGATTGTTAATAGTTTCCTTATTTTTTAAGATATCAGTGCAAAAACATGGTTCATAATGGTAATTATTTGATGACTCTAAAAGGTTTCAAGTTGATAGGCCGTTGTGAAGTGGATTTACAAAGGATTTAAATGGACATGAAACATCTGATTTCCTGATCTACCAATAACTCAGCCATTTCTTAACTAATCCCTTTGCTTTCCTTGAACTGTGTTAAGAGATCTGTCAAATTGGGCGTCCAATATGATGATTTAAGTGAGACTGCTCATGATGGCGGTGCCATTGGGGCTTTTCCAATGGTGTCTAGTTTCTGTGTGCCAAAGTAGAAAAAGGTTACTAATCTATGCTTGAGTTATTTGACCATATCAAGGGAAAAAAACACATCTAAGAATAACAATAGGCTGTGAACCCCTAATAAATGCCTATTGAGCTTACTTCAACTGTCATACCCCCTCAGAACCAAAAATATACGCTTGTATTATTACATTTCTTGTAAATAATATAATTGTAAACAATCACCGAATAGCCTCAATGCATGGTTAAAACGACATTTGTATATCATGGATGGCCAGTCATCGCTTCCATAGATATGTCTGTGAATTTGAGAGTGGTTACATTTCTCCAGCCTTTACCCCTCAGCTTTTTATCAAAACAGTGGCGGGGTTTCCACTTTGTTATTGTTTGACTGCAGATTCCCCCATTTAACCATAGTAATTTTTCAGCATAATGTTGCACTGACTGTAATTGAATGAACTGAATAATAAGTCTATGATAGCAATACCTGTGCAATGAGCAGACAGTTATATGTCCCTGAATGCCCTAAGAGAAGAATCAGCAAAGGCAGCTTATAGATATGACCAACAGATGGCAGCAATACAGTGGCTTGCAAAAGTATTCACCCCCTTGGCAATTTCCCTATTTTGTTGCCTTACAACCTGGAATTAAAATAGATTTTTTGGGGGGCTGGTATCATTTGATTTACACAACATGCCTACCACTTTGAAGATGCAAAATATTTGTTTTGTGAAACAAACAAGAAATAAGACAAAAGAAAGAAAGCTTGAGCGTGCATAACTATTCAACTCCCCCTCCAAAGTCAATACTTTGTAGAGCCACCCTTTGCAGCAATTACAGCTTCAAGTCTCTTGGGAGATGTCCCTATAAGCTTGGCACATCTAGCCACTGTGATTTTTGCCCATTCTTCAAGGAAAACCTGCTCAAGCTCCTTCAAGTTGGATGGCTTCCGCTGGTGTACAGCAATCTTTAAGTCATACCACAGATTCTCAATTGGAATGAGGTCTGGGCTTTGACTAGGCCATTCCAAGATATTTAAATGTTTCCCCTTAAACCACTCGAGTGTTGCTTTAGCAGTATGCTTATGGTCATTGTCATGCTGGAAGGTGAACCTCCGTCCCAGTCTCAAATCTCTGGAATACTGAAACAGGTCTCCCTCAAGAATTTCCCTGTATTTAGCGCCATCCATCATTCCTTCAATTCTGACCAGTTTCCCAGTCCCTGCCGATGAAAAACATCCTCACAGCATGATGCTGCCACCACCATGCTTCACTGTAGGGATGGTGTTCTCTGGGTGATGGAGGGGTTGGGTTTGAACCAGACATAGAGTTTTCCATGATGGCCAAAAAGCTCAATTTTAGTCTCATCTGACCAGAGTACCATCTTTGATATGTTTGGGGAGTCTCCCACATGTCTTTTGGCGAACACCAAACATGTTTACTTATTTTTTTCTGGACACTTTCCCGTAAAGCCCAGCTCTGTGGATTGTACGGCTTAAAGTGGTTCTATGGCTAGATACTCCATTCTCCGCTGTGGAGATTTGCAGCTCCTTCAGGGTTATCTTTGATCACTTTGTTGCCTCTCTGATTAATGCCCTAGTTGCCTAGTCCGTGAGTTTTGGTGGCAGCCCTCTCTTGGCAGGTTTGTTATGCTGCCATATTCTTTCCATTTTTAATAATGGATTTAATGGTGCTCCGTGGGATGTTCAAAGTTTCTGATACCATGATCTGTACTTCTCCACAACTTTGTCGCTGACCTGTTTGGAGAGCTCCTTGGTCTTCATAGTGTCGCTTGCTTGGTGGTGCCCCTTGCTTAGTGGTGTTGCAGACTCTGGGGCCTTTCAATGAGCATGTGACAGATCATGTGACACTTAGATTTCACACAGGTGGACTTTATTTAGCTAATTATGTGACTTCTGAAGGTAATTGGATGCACCAGATCTTATTTAGGGGCTTCATTGCAAAAAGGGTGAATAGATACACACGCACCACTTTTCAGTTTAAAAATAATAATAATAATTTAAACAAGTTATTTTTTTCAATTCACTTCAACAATTTGACCTATTTCGTGTATGTCCATTACATGAAATACAAATACAAATCCATTTAAATTACAGGTTGTAATTCAACAAAATAGGAAAAACGCCAATACTTTTGCAAGGCACTGTAGATCCAAAACCAACTTTAAAAAAATGTATTATCTCAACCTTCTACACGTCTTTGTTGTATGTTGGTATTGTACATATCATTTTTACAATATTATTTGAAGTTAGACTCAATTGTTGTTGTCACAAAATATTATATTTGGTAATGAGGGAGAAATGAATACCTTGCTTCTTTTCTTGTCTCAGGTTATGGAGAGATCTATCCGGTGACCCTGAATGGTAAGGTGGTCTGTATCCTGTATGCCATGGTGGGTATCCCCCTCATGCTCCTGGTCATCACAGATGTGGGAGACCTCATGGCCGTGCTCCTGTCCAGGGCCTACATCCACCTGCACACTCTTTTCTGCAGGTTGCGTCAATATGGCCGCTGGTTCCGCTCCCATCACACAGAGAAGTCAGGGGACGGGGGCCAGGGGGACCGCCAGGACGGAACCTACACATTCAGCCACAAGGTGATCGTCCAGGAGCCCATCGACATCCGACAGGTCCTTCACAGCCAGCAGTCTGTGAAGTGCAAGTCCAACCAGTTGCTGAACAACACAAAGATCTTTGACTGCATCATTGCACAGGAGAACTTCAACAGGCAGGGCCCACTGGTGCGGAGCCTTTCTTGCCATGAGCTTGACAGCATGCCTCCCTTGCCCAAGGACTTTGCCATCTGGGACTTCACAGGCATCGGGGAGAGTATGGACAAGCTAAACGTCCCGCTGCTCCTCATCCTGGTGGTGGTGTTTACCTACATCCTGTTTGGAGGCCTCATCCTGCCCCTGTGGGAGACAGAGTTCAACACCTTTGACGCCTACTACTTTTGCTTCATCACCCTCACCACCATTGGCTTCGGTGACATCGTGCCCAACCACCCCAAGTTCTTCATGCTCACCTTCATCTTCATCATCACGGGCATGGCCATCATGTCCATGGCCTTCAAGCTGGGCCAGTCATGCATTGTCAGCTGTTACCGCCAGTGCATGCGCTGTATCAGCGGGGGGGAAGGTGAAGAGGTATGACGAGTTGGAGAGCGACTGAATCAAAGAGTTTTGGCCCCCATCGGGCAGCTCAAGGGTTCTAGGGTTATAAGGCCCTGCACTGTGGGTCAAAAAAGCACTAAGAGTGGAGTTGAAGTTCTGTACGGCTGACTTGTGAACAGTGTCTAGCTCAGGGCGGTGCAAAGATAACCCTTGAGTTGACCCCTCATCATTAGCATGAGCAAATGAAAATGTGCATGTGGACAATGCTTAAAGACATCCTCCAGTGATTTTTAAATGTCCTGTTGAAAAGTGATATCCCAAGTATAAATACAGTAAAGTACACACACTCAAGGGTAAAACCAAAAGGTTTTGAGGAAAATTGTGTTTTTTAGACACAATTACAAACTTCAAGGAATAGGGCATTCAAGGAGTTGGTCAGATGGGAAGTCGTGATGTCATCACCCTCCCTCATTGCCTGAGGAACAATAGAGGAACATTAGAGAACAAAAGAGGAAAGGCCCACCCCCCCCCCCCCCCCTGTGATATGTCATGACTCACCTTGACCACCTATTGAGATTTTCCTTTTGTTAAGTAAATCAGGTATTAAATGAGGTGAAAATGAGACTGGAGTGCCACTTTAAGCAAAATTGTGTGATGTTATCTGTGTGAGATTCATCTTACATGTCTGTTGCCTGAATATACACTGGGTGTACAATAACATTAGGAACACCTTGCTAATATATTTGCACCCACTTTTGCCCTTAAAACAGCCTCAAGTTTGAGACTCTACAAGGTGTCAACTACAAGGTGTCAAAAGCATTCCACAGGGATGCTGGCCCATGTAGACTCCAGTGCTTGGCTGGATGTCCTTTGGGTGGTGGACCATTCTTGATACACACGGGAAACTTTTGAGTGTTAAAAAACCCAGCAGGGTTGCAGTTCTTGACACACTCAAACCGGCGTGCCTGGCACCTACTACCACTTAAATATTTTGTCTTGCCCATTCACCATCTGAATGTCACACATACACAATCCATGTCTCGATTGTGTCTAGGCTTAAAAATCCATCTTTAACCTGCCTGCTCCCCTTCATCTACACTGAGTGAAGGGGATTTAACCGGTGACGACAATAAGGGACAGCTTTCACCTGGGACAACGGTGAGAGAGCCCATAGGGATGAGGTCAGAGACAACAACCTCTCCCTCAACGTGAGCAAGACAAAAGAGATGATCGTGGACTACAGGAAAAGGAGGGCCGAACATCGACGGGGCTGTAGTGGAGCAGGTCGAGAGTTTCAAGTTCCTTGGTGTCCACATCATCAACAAACTATCATGGTCCAAACACACCAAGAAAGTCGTGAAGTAGGCACTACAACGTCTTTTCCCCCTCAGGAGACTGAAAAGATTTGGCATGGGTCCCCAGATCGTCAAAAAGTTATACAGTTGCACCGTTGAGAGCATCCTGACCGGTTGCATCACCGCCTGGTATGGCAAATGCTCGGCATCTAACCGTAAGGCGCTACAGAGGGTAGTGTGTACGACCCAGTACATCACTGGGGCCAAGCTTCCTGCCATCCAGGACCTATATACTAGGCGGTGTCAGGGGAAGGACCAAGAATTGTCAAAGACTCCTGTCACCCAAATCCTAGACTGTTCTCTCTGCTACCGCACGGCAAGCAGTACCGGAGCACCAAGTCTAGGTCCAAAAGGCTCCTTAACAGCTTCTACCCCCAAGCCATAAGAGTGCTGAACAGTTAATGGCCACCCGGACTATTTACATTTACCACCCCACACTTTGTTTTTACACTGCTGCTACTCGCTGTTTATTATCTATGCATAGTCATTTCACCCCTACCTACATGTACAAATTACCTTGACTAAACTGTACCCGCGCACATTGACTCAGTACCGGTACCCCTGGTATACAGCCTTGTTATTGTTATTTTATTTTGTGTTACTTTTTATTTTATTTTTTTACTTTAGTTTATTTAGTAAATATTTTCTTAACTCTATTTATTGAACTACATTGTTGGTTATGGGCTTGTAAGTAAGCATTTCACGGTAAGGTTGAATACAACACCTGTTGTATTCAGCGTATGTGACATATACAATTTGATTTGATTTAACTGGTCAGTTAATTTCATGGAAAGAGCAGGTGTTCCGAATGTTTGTACACTTGGGCCTGCATTTCTCAGTGCCTTCTTTATAGGGACTAATGTGGTAGCAGTTTATATATACAAATATATATATGGTCACTGTATTTACCTTATATTTATTATCAATGCATTTTCTCCGGTATTTACTTAATTTAACACAATTAGGCTAGTAACTATAGTACCTGGTACCAAATGGTTATTATTGTGTAATTATCATGTATAAATTCTTGGTAATGTAAAATTAAGTACTACCAATCAAAAAAATTCAACTTGCCTTCTGTGTTCATTGAGCTAGTATTTGACTGTGTGCATTGTATGTGCCAGCAGTAACTACTAACATGTATATGGTAGTTTACTTAAATTGTTTGTTTAAAATTGTAATAGAGAAGAGATGACAACATATTTCAGAGAATTTGTTATCTTAATCACCCTGCACGTAAATGCTCATGCTGTCTCCAGCCAACTGTATATCCTGCTTTCACACCACCATTAAAACACGTTCAACTCAATGTGTGGTGTCTACATTTTTCATGAAGGAAACAACGTGAGACATTGTGACACGTCAAAACTTGTTTAAATCAGACTCATAGAGCAAATTCCCGAACAGCAAAATACGATATGCTTATATCCTTTTAGTATGGCAGCAAATTCTCAGAGAGCAGAGAGAAAAAAGAAAGTTTGAGAGTGAAGTCTGACAGCTCAACTGGAAGAACAGTGTTGTAAAGTGGGGGTTGTTGTCAATGGCCAATCACAGGAGATCCCAACCAACATACTGTACCGGCATCTCATAAAACCCCAGTAGCAACAACATGGGCCTACTACAATTCAGGAAAGCAACTGTGTTATTTCAGACAGAAGCCATTTCCCTTTAGTGTATCTTGAGGTAACCAATAGAACAAAATATTTGGCCTACTCCCACAGCAGCAACATACTAATAAATCACAAAAATAGAAAAAAAATGCACTTAATGTAAGAAAAGTTATTGATCAACTTTCTGTCAGCTATCCAACCAGAGGGGCAAGAGGCTGTGAATACTTAATGAGCTGGAGATCTCATACAGTAGGTCAAGGAGGTGAATAGGCTACAATGGGGTAAAACATCATGGGTTGCAGAAAGAGTGAAGGTCATTTTTTTCCATCTTTATAATACGAGCCTTCTTGGTCAACATCCTTTAGGTGTGGACTAAATGATCTGTAAACTGGTGGGTGACATGATAGTTTGAATATGTATGTCAATATAGTTTAGATTTGCTTCAGTTTAACTGGATGAAGGTCGTGGATATATCTGGGGCCAATGAAATGCAATTTGATCACACTGACAGTCGTGTGAAGTCTAGACAGACAACAGCTACGTCATCTTTATGTCTCCATAGAATTGGCGATGCACAGACACCGTAGGTGGTTCCCTGTTTATGGCAACACACAGGCTTACTCAGTGTCAGTTTCGCATTCTCGTGGAGATGCAAGAGACGTCATGTAACACAAGATGGTGCCATTGCCACCCTTTACTGAATGAAGTGTGCATAATGACGAGTCCTTTTCAAAATAGACAAGAGTATCGTTTTTTACAAAGCCACGGGAAGTAAGTGGCACTGAGAGTGCTGCAGCAACCCCTGATATATCAAAATTAAAACAAATATGTATTAAAAAATGTAAATACACTTTTTTTCTCCACAAAATTAATGAACTAGGCCTGCCTAGTGGTTAAAGGGTTGGACCAGTAACCGTAAAGGTTGCTCGATCGAATCCCTGAGCTGACAAGGTACAAATCTGTCGTTCTGCCCCTGTGCAAGGCAGTTAACCTGCTGTTTCCCGGGTGCTAAAGACATGGATGTCAATTATGGCAGCCTCCCTGCACCTCTCTGATTCAACGGGGTTGGGTTAAATGCAGAGACACATTTCAGTTGAATACATTGGACAACTGACTAGGTATCCCCCCTTAACTATTACTCCTGTATGAGGGGATCAAAATAAAGTTTTTTTGACAGTTCACAAAAGTTCCAGTAGTTTTACCTCGCACCCACAGGATCTATATTATTGTTACGTGGTGCGAAACGGGGAAACCAAGAGCAGACTCTGAAGAGGAAGCCGGGATGATGGAACCAACATGTTTATTGTACACAGAGAAATATGGAGTGCAGAACCGGGATGGCTCAGATGAGATGCAGGAAAACCAGAAGTGTAGAGTGAGGTTGGAGTTGGCTGAGTTGAACAGGGAAACAGGTCCTAAGGGGAATCCAAGGGAGTGATGGTGAGTGATATACAGGGCAAGTTGGTTGGGTGGTGAGATGTGGAACAGGAGACAGGAGACAGAGAGTTAACTGCAAGAGAGGACAAGACGGTGTGAGGCAGGGAAACAAGCACTGCAGAGCAACAGGATCTTGAGAACTGACAAAAGGACACCGGATGACCACCAGAGGGAGTAGCATGAGCAGATGTGCAGATGTGACAATCGGTCATGTACGGGAAATTACAAAGGAGTGTGTTTGTTCATGCTCCAGCTTTTGGTTCACAGCCCCATGAGAAATCTCTTTCAAATGACTTCCACAAGCACAAGCACGCACATACACACATCTACTGTACACCTTGTGATAGGCTGTTGCCTAAGTATGATTATGAATAAACTGGAGTGTAGCCTTCTTATTAGGCTACCCAATTTTTTTTTAAATGCTAGATTGCCAGTCTTAACAGATAAACTGTAGTTGGATAAAAAATTATAATGATGCCAATCAGAAGTGAAAAACAAAGAATACACTACATGGCCAAAGGTTTGTGGACACCTGCTTATGGAACATCTCATTCCAAAATCATGGGCATTAATATGGAGTTGGTTCCCCCTCTGCTGATAGAACAGCCTCCACTCTTCTGGGAAGGCTTTCCACTGGATGTCGGAACATTGCTACAGGGCTTCCATTCAGGCACAAGAGCATTAGTGAGGTTGGGCACTGTGTTGGGAGATTCAGCCTGGCTCACAGGTGGCGTTCCAATTCATTCCAAAGGAATTAGATGGGGTTGAGGTCAGGGCACTGTGCAGGTCAGTCAAGTTCATCCACACCTATCTTGACAAACCATTTCTGTAGGAATCTCGCTTTGTGCACGGTGCCATAGTCATGCTGAAACAGGAAAGGACCTTCCCCAAACTGTTGCTACAAAGTTGGAAGCACAGAATTGTCTAGTATGCTGTAGCATTAAGATTTCCCTTCACTGGAACTAATAAGGGGCCTAGAAAAACAGCTCCAGACCATTATTCGTCCTCCATCAAACTTTAGAGATGGTACAATGCATTCGGGCAGGTAGCCTTCTCCTGGCATCCACCAAACCAAGATTAGTCCGTCAGAATGACAGATGGTGAAGCATGATTCAAATGGTGAAGCGTGACTCCAGAGAACGCATTTCCGCTGCTCCAGAGTCCAATGGCGGTGAGCTTTACACCACTCCAGCCGACGCTTGGCATTGCACATGGTGATCCTAAGCTTGTATGCGGCTACATGGCCATGAAAACATCCTATGAATGTGCCACATTGAAAGTCACTGAACTCTTCAGTATGGGCCATTCTAATGCTAATGTTTGTCTATGGAGATTGCATGGTTACACGCCTGTCAGCAAAGGGTGTGGCTGAAATACCCAAATCCACTTATTTTAAGGGGTGTCCACGTACTTTTGACCATGTAGTGTAACTTTATGGAATTGGACATGGAATTGTTTAAAAAATATATATATATTTATATATATTTTATATATTTTATATTTATATATATATATATATATATATATATATATATATATATATATATATATATATATATATATATATATATATATATATATATTTAACCGGGTAGGCTAGTTGAGAACACGTTCTCATTTACAACTACGACCTGGCCAAGATAAAGCATAGCAGTGTGAACAGACAACACAGAGTTACACATGGAGTAAACAATTAACAAGTCAATAACACAGTATAAAAAAAATAGGAAAAAAGAGAGTCTATTTACATTGTGTGCAAAAGGCATGAGGAGGTAGGCGAATAATTACAATTTTGCAGATTTTATTGATTTCATATCATGAACATCATCAAAACACAGACTTTCACTATTTCGACTTTGTCTTCAACGTAACCTCTAGTGGACAGATTCTCGTGGACAGATGAAACAGCGAGAATCTGTCAAGGCTTACGTAGAATTATGTGATTACGAGCAGCAGTAGTTCCTGGATTTGGGTTTTCATCATTGATTATTTGGACGAATCAGGATTGGGAGAAGGCAGTGCTAAACGGTTTTCACTGTATTCCACAGCCAGAATGTCAAAATTGGCCATATCGTAAAAATTCCTGAAAACAAAACGTCCTTTTTAGCCATGATGAACACGGATGACATTAGTGGAACGGCTCCCTCCTGCCCTAGCCTTCGTTAACAGAACAGCGGCAAAGGACACTTAGCTAGCTTAGGTAGCTATAGCTAGCTACCGTTGTCACCCCCGCCTCTTCTGCCTGTGAGGTTTATCAGCGTATGGCATCTAACATTATGTTGCATCCCTGCCATCTACTGTACTGGAGCGCCCCTGCCTATATACTGGAGGAAGAGTTTAAAATGGATCAATAGAAGTATAAAGAGGGGTTCCTGCAGATGCAGAAATGCCCACATGTAGGAACGCCCCCGAATTGCGGGCTGCAGTTGCACCCTTCTCGAGACACTGCTGTGCTCTAGGTGAGGATGTTCATGATAAAAGTTGCATGACGTCAAGGACCAGTCAAGAAACTAAAACGCCCTACACATATCGTTTCTTTCACCACGGTTTGCAGCAGCAAAGTGATTTTTTTGCTAATGTGCATCTAAGGTAAGATTTCAACCATTATGTCACATTACAGGTCACGATTTATTGAAGCAGATGTCCCAATTTCTGTTTCATTCTCATGACACATATGCGATTTATTTGAGTATTCTCCAATCTACATCAAGTCATTTTACATCGTCTTGTATGAATGCTTAATTTGCCATTAGGCTTCTTGTGCTAAAGTACATTTTTAGGACTGTCACTCTCTGGTGTCCATAACGTTTGTTATTTCCCCAGAGCAAATATTTTTTCGCTCGCTCCTTTGTGGACTCAAAAAATGGGAAGATTAGACACTCTGAGAGAATTTAATTTATTGTCATGGATGAGAGAGGAAAGACAATCGAGGAAGTTGACCCTGGTCATCGTTTTCATCGCCTTGCTGCTGGATAATATGCTTCTAACGGTGGTCGGTAGGTGCAACTTTTGGAAAATGATTTTCACACCTGTTACTGTTGTGTCAACTGTTGTTTCGCCCATTGAAACGTATCAATGCCTGTCTAAAGGACAATTCGAGTCTGTTGCCAGCCAAACTAACCCATTAACAATGTGGACAACTGACAATATTATTTTCACCAATGCAATGTTTTGTTGTTTCACTTGTAAGAATGTTGTATTCTCCTTTTTGTTTAGAGTAGTTCAATTATAATTTTTGGTGTGGAAAAAAGTTATTCGGTCTTGGCTATTACCCCCCCCCAAAAAAAAAAAAAAATATTGTCTAAAGCCTATGATTTGCTCATAATTTTACCTTGCATGAAGCTTTTTAACTATATACGAAATTAGACACTAGCTACTTCCAGTTGTTACATTTTATTCAAATACGATACACATTGGTTTTCATCCAATATCCAATATTAGATAGCACAATGAGTAAGAATGACAGCCTGGTCTCATAGACTAAACTATACATAGTAAACGTAAATCATGGGCACAAAAATGTGTATTATATGTTAGGTGTGGTATGATACATAAAACAGAAGGTTACTGAAGGTAAACCTGAAAGTAGGGTGGGTGAGTGTATAACGCGAATGTCTAGCAACCCAAAGGTTGCGTGTTCGAATCTCATCACAGACAACTAGCATTTGAACTAATTAGCAACTACTCACTACTTTTTAGCTACTTTGCAACTACTTAACATGTTAGTGTTAGCCACCTAGCTAACATTAGCAACAACAAATTGGAATTTCGTAACATATTTTACATTTTGGAAATTCGTTACATATTGTACGAATTGTAATTCTTAACATATCATACGAAATGGATGATGGACATCCACAAATGAATACATACATACCAAATGTAACATATCATACTAATCCAGGCTGCATCACATCCAAATGTAATGGTGAGTCCCATACGGCGGGGCACGATTGGCCCAGCGTCGTCCAGGTTTGGCCAAGGTAGGCCGTTATTGTAAATAAGAATTTGTTCTTAACTGACTTGCCTAGTTAAATATGTGAAATAAAATGTAAATAAATAATTGGAACATCCCGGATTTACTTTCACTATGTTACGTCTACTCCTGAGTCCATGTTCAGAATGAATGAATAAAATATGTCATAAATCCAACATTGTGAATTAAAATGTAAATATACCCCTAATAACATATTAGTAAGTGGCCTATGTGCTACAATGTTTTTCCCTAAACATTTCCTCTGTTGATTATTCATGTTATCAGTTGTTTACAACCTTAGGCATTTTAAAAAGCTGAATGTAGCCTTTAGTGTAAAGTTCACAGGGAGGTTAATTGTTAATAATTGGTCATCATTTATATCGCCTTCCACGTGGCCAAGTGAATAGTAATTAGTAAATGAAAACTATGGTGGGCCGGGATGGTGGGCCCGCTACAGATTATTTGGCAAATGGAATTCATCCATCTACATCCATTGTATATTTTTGGTCCCAAGGTCCCCAGCTCTCTTGATTTCCTTGAAAGCATCAGCATTGCCATTACCAATGAATCTCCCAGTCGTATCAGATAGATTATGGATGACATTGATGTGCACATGAATGCTGTTATTTTGCTTGAGATTGTGCCGCCACGTCTCCCGGACATGTCCATTGAGCTTTGGATACAGATGCACATTGGAAGAATGTCCACATTTATCAGTCAGAAATGACTCTAGAGTAGCTGTATATGCTCATACGTGATTGGAGACAAATCTATAAACAGCAAGGGTGTGAATAACAATATGGTAAAAGCATGATAATAACAATAATGTGAAAATAATAAGCTAAAACCATCTTAATGGGGCCAATTATTGTGTTATCTGGCACATGCATAGCTACATGAGTTACATCAAATCAATATTTTCTTAACCTTTGAAAGAAATGGAGTGTGTCCTAATGTCCTACCTGCTACGAAAATCAAATAAATATGAAATAAATTTGTAATTATATTCCACACAGACTTCTTGGGTGATGAGGTTATATCGGAATATACTATAGTAGATATAACACTTTTCAGCATCTGTTTTTCTGCTCCTTTCTTCCTGGTAGTCCCCATCATCCCCAGCTACCTATACACAGTTGATGATGCAGCAGCCAACATGGCCAAGAATCACACCACGGCCTCCCCACACAACCCTTCTGGAACCTTCCATACCATCGTGTCCCTCTATGACAACTCTGTCAGGGTAACCAGCGGGGGCCCAATGGACTCCACACCCATACCGTTGGATCAGGCGCAGGCGGTCTCTCTTTCCACCTCGGCTCTCACACCCCACAACTCCACAGAGCCTGACTGCCCCAAAGCAGATGACCAGCTTCTCAATGAGAATGTGAAAGTGGGACTACTTTTTGCCTCCAAGGCCACCGTACAGCTCATCACCAACCCCTTTATTGGGCCTCTCACCAATAGGTGGGTGATTGCCATGACCACACTGGTTGGTGTGTTTTGTGTTATCTAATTTTCATACTTATTTCTAGATTATTTCAATGAAATGCCAGCTGTGAACTGGCTTGCATGGCAACTATAATTCAGGTTTTCTAAAACCTGTCTATTTATGTTGCCCGAGTTTATGAAGAGTTTTAGCATTTAAAATGATTCCCTAGTTGCACAAATGTTTTAATTATGGTTATAAAGGGGTGGTTTCATACAGTTATGACTTGATTTGACTAATAATACTAATAATTAAGACAAGTAGTTTTGAATGACACTAAAATGAGATGACAGCATGCATGCAGGTTAGGCCAATGTGTATCTTCAGTGTGAAGCCACATGCAGTGTGGGTGCATGCCAGGGCTTCCTGCTAGCCCAGAGCTAAATGGTGGCTCAGCTTGGCTTGCGTTTGGTTAATCAGTCAAAGGTCCATGGAGAGAAAGACCAGGAACAGACTCTTTTCAAGTGACAGGAAGTCAAATCGAACGCTGCCATTTGTATATTGCTATTTTGAGACCAAATGTCATGTCAGTTAGATCTAATCCAGCCTGTTCCCATATAGCTAAATTCCTGTTTAGTGGTTTGTGTTGGATTTATGCACCTCTGCATGCATGCATTCAGTATGGATCCCTACTTGTAATGCTTTACAAGCACTTGTAGTTATTGTTTTGAACTACGTACTGTATTCTGAAATTACTCAATATTGATTATACTAAGGATCAGTACTTTTGTAGACATATCTGTATGTTAGCGCACCTATTCGGAAAGACCAATTTGTCAGAGATATTACTGTGAAATATTTTCTTATGGAATGCTCACATGGGTAAAGTCAGTCAAGGTTTGAGCTCTAGCAGTGCTCACTGCTCAGTTATAGACGAATGAATCAAGGCTAATATTTACCGTCTCAGGCACCACAATATTCTGTAATTGAAGCAAACAATAGAATCCTATTATTTACCCATAGTCACCTTCCGTGTGGGAAACGACAACACAAGGCAAGTCATGCATGTCAGGTACATGGAACAAGGCTCTAAGTACACACAATGCATATTTACAAAAGCATTGACACCACACCATGATTGTGTAGTTTTTGTGCAGACCAACTCCCAGGTGTGTATCACACAAATATCAGTTGTATCACAACCATTGTGTCAAATGCAGTGTGTACGAGGCCAAAGAGTGTTTCTGCCCAACTTCTACTAGACTGCCTAATGTTAGATGAGCTGTAGTTATGTGTCTTGTTTTATATAGTATTGCATTACATTCTATAGTATTGAGAAAGGATATCTCAATGTGCTTACAGAATAGGATACCAGATCCCCATGTTTGCCGGGTTCTGTATTATGTTCCTGTCAACCATTAGTAAGTATTACCCACATCCACACCTGTTTCCAGATCTCACACTGTGTTTCAATTATATTTTTTTCATGATTGATGTTTTCCTTTCTTTTTTTTTTGTCGTCTGAATTTCTATTGTCGTCGTTGTAAAGTGTTCGCCTTCTCATCGAGCTACACTCTGCTGTTTCTGGCCAGATCCCTGCAGGGTGTGGGCTCCTCCTGCTCCTCTGTGGCTGGTAAGGTCCTTGGCATTACCCCTGACATTTATAGATGCTTTCAGGATTAGCTTCACTTTGAGACAGGAGCAGCAAGCACATACCGTTTCCCCAGAACCGTCCCCTTTGTTATTACAGTAGGCCTACCTTGGTATGCATCTTTGTCTCTCGAGTTGAACAATGAGGCATTTATTATACACATCTCTAGTTGAGTTATTGAAAGGTGATGTGGTGAGAGGAACAACAAATACTCCCTAACGTAACGCTGGTAAGTGTCTATTCAAACAGTCACAGAGGATTTGTTGCAAGCAGCCCTGGGATAAATGAAGAGCAGTGTTTCAAGAACTAATAATAATAATGTATGTAGTATGCTATAAAGAAATACATTGCCTTGCAAAAGTATTCAGATTTACATTTTTTGATGTTTCAAAGTGGGATTAAAATTGATGTAATTGTCATTTTTCTGTCAACAATATACACAAAATGTCAAAGTGGAAGAATTAAAGATTCATATGAAATGAAATAACAAAAATATAGTTGTTGCATAGTATTCAGCCCCTTTGTTTAGGCAAGCCTAAATTAGTTCAGGAGTCAAATTTGTCTTAACAAATCACATGAAAAGTTACATGGACATGACATGATTTTTAAACGACTAACCCTTCCTCTGTCCCCCATACATACATCTGTAAAGTGCCTCTGTCATGAATTGAATTTCAAGCACAGATTCTACTACAAAGACCAGGGAACTTTTCGAAAGCCTCCTAAAAAAGGGCAGTGATTGGTAAATAGGTAACAATAAAAATCAGACAGTGAATATCTTTTGTAGCATGGTCTAATTTATAATTATGCTGTGCATTATGTATTAAGCCACCCAGACACCTCCAAGATACAGTCGTCCTTCTGAACTGAGCTGCAGGACAGGAATGAAACTGCTCAGGGATGTCACCTTAAGGACATTGGTGGTTTTAAAAGTGGTGTCAATGGCTGTGACGGGAGAGGACTGAGGATGGATCAGCAACATTGTAGTGACTCCACAATAATGACCTAAATGACAGAGAGAAAAGAAGAACATAAATACACAAAACATGCATCTTGTATACAACAAGGCACTAAAGTAATACTGCAAGAAAAACATGACAAAGGAATACACTTTTTGTCCTAAATGCAAGCCTTACGTTTGTGGAAAATCCAATACAACATATCACTGAGTAACTGCCTTCTTATTTTCAAGCGTGGTGGTGCCTGCATCGTGGTATGGGTATGCTTGACATCAGTAAATACTGGGGAGTTTTTCAGGATAAAAAAAAACGGAACAGGGCTAAGCACAGGCAAAATCCTAAAGCAAACCCTGCTTACAATCTCCTTCATACCAGACACTGGGAGAGAAATCTACACTGGAGTTGCCTACCAAGAAGACAGTGTATGTTCCTAAGTGGCCAAGTTACAGTTTTGACTTAAATCTGCTTGAAATACTATGGCAAGACTTGAACATTTCTGTTTAGCCATGATCACCAACATCTTGACAGAGCTTGAAGAATTTTGAAAATAATAATAGGTCAATCTTGCGCAATCCAGCTGTGCAAAGCTCTTAGAGACTTACCCAATAAGATTTACCTCTGTAATCGCAGCCAAAGGTGTTTCTAACATGTATGGACTCAGGGAGCTGAATATTTATGCAACGACTATATTTTATTTATTACATTTTTATTGATGTTTTTAAACATTTGATACTTTTTCTTCCAAATTGACGTTACAGAGTATTTTGTGTAGAGGCACTACATCGCAGTGCTAAAAACATCACTACAGATCCGGGTTCGATCCCAGGCTGTGTCACAGCCGGCTGCGACTGGGAGACCCATGAGGCGGCGTGCGATTGGCCAAGCGTAGTCCGGTTTAGGGGAGGGTTTGGCCAGCCAGGATGTCCCTGTCCCATCGCACTCTAGCGACTCCTTGTGGCGGGCCGGGCGCCTGCAAGCTGACTTCGGTCAGCAGCTGGAAAGTGTTTCCTCGGACACATTGGTGCGGATGCCTTAAGCGAGCAGTGTGCCAAGAAGCAGTGCAGCTTGGTGGGGTCATGTTTCGGAGGACGCATGGCTCTCAACCTTCGCCTCTTCCGAGTCCGTACGGGAGTTGCAGCGATGGGACAAGACAACTACCAATTGGATATGATGAAATTGGAGAGAAAAAAGGGTACTCACGGGTTTATCTTTATTTTACTACATTTTACTATGAAATAACACATATGGAATCATGTAGTAACCAAAAAAACAAAATATAGTTTCTATTTGAGATTCTTCAAAGTAGCCACCCCATCAATGCACCCCCATCAATGATACGCCATCCCATCTGGTTTGGGCTTAGTGGGACTATCATTTGTTTTTCAACAGGACAATGACCCAACACACCTCTAGGCTGTGTAAGGTCTATTTTACAAAGAAGGATAGTGATGGAGTACTGCATCAGATGACCTGGCCTCCACAATCACCCGACCTCAACCCAATTGAGATGGTTTGGGATGAGTCGGACCGCAGAGTGAAGGAAAAGCAGCCAACAAGTGCTCAGAATATGTGGGAAATCCTTCAAGACTGTTGAAAAGCATTCCTGATGAAGCTAGTTGAGAGAATGCCAAGAGTGTGCAAGCTGTCATCAAGGCAAAGGGTGGCTACTTTGAAGAATCTCAAATATAAAATATACTTAGATTTGCTTAGCACTTTTTTGGTTACTACATGATTCCGTATGTGTTATTTCATAGTTTTGATGTCTTCACTATTATTCTACAATGTAGAAAATAGTAAAAAATAAAGAAAACCCCTTGAATGAGTAGGTGTGTCCAAACTTTTGACTGGTTCTATGTATGTAAAAAAATATATAATAATACATTAAAAGACAATTAAATCCATTTTAATTGTGAAAATGTGGGGGGTCTGAATACTTTTGCAAGGCACTGTATATTACCCTGACTGCTCAAACCAACTAAATAGATATGGCCAGGTGAAATGTACCTTTGTATATAAGAGCTTACATGTTCTGTTCTTCTTCTAGGGATGGGGATGCTTGCCAGTGTGTACACAGATGACGAGGAGAGGGGAAATGCCATCGGGATAGCACTGGGTGGTCTGGCCATGGGCGTGCTGGGTATGTACACAATTCATGATGTATTTGAGCTCTTTGTAGAATACTGTAACAGGCAACAGTTGGCACAAAATCATTGACCACCTTTACTTTCTTCCACCCAGTGGGCCCACCATTCGGCAGCATCATGTATGAGTTTGTGGGGAAAACGGCGCCTTTCCTCATTCTGGCTGTTCTGGCTGTGCTGGATGGAGGTAATGTGGCCATGTTTCTGTCTATCATAATGCAGATATTCTGTTTTCTCTAATCTGGAGTCACCTGTTAGGCATGCTAACTAAGTTCATCCTCTGTGTCTCCCAACAGCACTGCAACTGTTCATTCTCCAGCCCTCAAAGGTGGAACCAGAGGTGAGTGTGTAGCTATCGATTTGACAGCTCGTTTTATGATTATTGATGTAAATTCATTGGAATTGTGGAAGAATGTGTTCACAATCACCAGATCACTGTGATATGAATGTGGGGATCAATAGAGTATTATAAGTGATTTGATTGGATTCATACAGCGTCTTTCCAGATGCTTAAAGTGCTTTACACTGTTTAGGGAATACAAATAGTGCACAGGCCATTACAAGTAATTTAACACTGAGTAAATACACTTTTCTCTGTCAGAACTCTTCTGCCATGCAAACAGATAAGCAGAGAAATGAACCTCAGCCGCTCACAGTGACAGCCATGAGTGATGATCCGTTTGGAAGTGTCTTCCAGCCAGGTTTTTATATCAGAGCGGCAGCCTGAGCTGTGTGCTGTGTATGTCTCTGGTATGATGGGTTACCATCCCAGTTAGAGGAGACATGTGCCTGGGATGGATATTCCTATCAGAGCCCCTCTGACTTTGATCTATGGGGCTGATGCATATCAGTCATCACGGATACCAAGGAGGTAGTGACAGAGACCCACTCAGATGGTGGCTGTGATTTTCAGACCAATGGCGCTTATACATTGTTTAGTTGTGGATGATGAATATTAAAAAGGGAAAAAGGGAAGGGGATATGACATAATCCTCACTATTAGTACATCACTGCTGGGCGGCATGTAGCCTAGTGGTTAGAGTATTGGACTAGTAACCGAAAGGTTGCGAGATCAAATCCCCAAGCTGACAAGATGAAAATCTGTGGTTCTGCCCCTGAACAAGGCAGTTAACCCACTGTTCCTAGGCCGTCATTGAAAATAAGGATTTGTTCTTAACTGCCTAGTTAAAATAAAATAAAACATCTCTGTTCCTGAGATTTTTAACAGTGATGTGAATACATGATCATTAAGCTTAGAGACGTTGTCAAGAGGTTATTGTCACACCTGTGCCAGTCATTAGTGAACTATGTGAACTATGCTATGTGTGGACATTTCCTATTCATTACTGTAAGAGCAGGAACAGTGGTATTTCAGTGTGCACAAACACTTTGCATACTGAAAGCAGAGATAGTAACTGTACATAACTGTACATCATTGTGGAATGATTTAAAGGTACAGACAGCACTGTAGTAACATAATTATTCGATGCTGCCTTTTTGTATTAATCAGTTTTGACATGAAACTGACAGCTGTCTGTTTAGCTCTACATTTCCTGACCCTTTTCTCTCTACAGAGCCAGAAAGGGTCCTCACTTTGGAGCCTTATTAAAGATCCATACATACTTATTGCTGCAGGTAAGAATTCATCATTCATATTGTTACTTCATTCTGAAGTACCCGCTGTGGCATTTCCCATTTCAGTCACACTAAATAAAAAGCAACTAGGTGGGAGCAAAGATGTGGAAGAAGAACTGACTGAGATGTTCGAACAAATTGTATTCCAGTGGTTGAATTTCTGCCCTGAGCTAGGAAAAGACCAACACTGAGCCTACCAATTGATTTCTGGGTTAAGAACAGTATTATTGCCAGAAAGAGTGTTGAGAGGGAGCGAGCACTGCATGTTAGAAGGGGTCATCTCCGCATCAGAATAGAGTGTGTATGTGTGCTGTGTGCGTGAACATTTGCTTGTGTGTGTTGGTGTGTGTGTGATGCTGAAGTGCTTGGGGAAACAACATCTATGTGTCAGTTAGACTCCCCACCACTTCAATTACCAGGCCCTTTTGCCAGGGCAGCCTAATACTGGGTATTATGCCTGGGGGGGGGGGGCTGTCAGGGACATAAATATGTGTAAAGATGGAGAATAACAGGCCCAAGATCCACTTATCCTCAATCACATTCTCTTTTCCAGGATCCATTTGTTTTGCAAATATGGCCATTGCAATGTTAGAACCAGCGTTGCCTATTTGGATGATGGAGACCATGTGTCCAAGAAAATGGCAGCTAGGTATTTTGACATTTCTTTTCCTTTTCATCCCTCTTGACAACCCTGTTTCCCCTATTGACAATGCTGCACATGAAACCACTCTGCTTTTTACATTTTTTATTTTACCTTTATTTAACTAGGCAAGTCAGTTAAGAACAAATTCTTATTTTCAATGACGGCCTAGGAACAGTGGGTTAACTGCCTGTTCAGGGGCAGAACGACAGATTTGTACCTTGTCAGCTCGGGATTTGAACTTGCAACCTTCCGGTTACTAGTCCAATGCTCTAACCACTAGACTACCCTGCTTGCTGAATGTACTTAGAATAATGGCCTTCATTTGAACTCGAGGTTTGACAACACAGCAAAATAAAACAGCATAACACAATAATAACTTGATTATGACACTGTGGCGTATAACTGAATTCACAAAAACTTCATACAGTATCTAGATGACCATTGAAATGGATCTGTAGTCTTTCTCCACCTCATTGAACCTCTCGTTTTAGTGAAACCCGAATTACTCTTTTTCTTTTCCCACCATTATTACTTATTTTTTTATTAGTGGCATTGACTATGAGGACTCGCACAGATAAATGGGGGATGAGAAAGAGGATGGAGGGACATGGGGGGGGGGGGACGGGACAGGATATTAGGGTTTCCTTTGCGGGCGAGTGGAGAGTGGGAGTGCTCATTACTGTGTCTAGGAGATATGCTGGAGCCCTATGATAGAGACGGATAATGTGCTTGTTTATCTGGGCCCCTCTGTACCTTGCCATCTCTCTCTCTACCCTGCTCTCTCTCAACTGATCTCTGTCCCTCCCTCTCTATCTTTCTCTCTGCCAGGCGTTGCCTTTTTGCCAGCCAGCATCTCCTACCTGATTGGAACGAACATCTTTGGCGTCCTCGCACACAAGATGGGGAGGTAGGGAGGGAAATGACTCCCGTTTTTTTTTCTCGGTCTCCTTATCTTTTCCTACGTTGGTATCTGTTTCCTGTGCTATTGAGCAACTCTAAATGAGATTTCTCAGGCAGGTTGGGTATTTGCTGTTTATTGAAGTCTACAGCGTGACAGTGTGTTTATAACCGCTTGGCTAACGTTTGTTTGTTTACCACAGTTGTGTGTGCACAGTCCCATTTAAATCAATAGATTTTTACCTCACACTTTTTGAAAATATATGTGTTTCAGGGCTCAAATATTGCCTGTAGTCATAGAAGTATTATTTTGGATAGTTTGAAAAAAAATCTAACATTTGTTTCTCAAAATGTCCTAATCCAGTCTCAAAGAAAACAGATTGTGATCCATTTGCTTCCTCTGTCATTTATTTGAAGTTTATTATTGTAATAAATGTGATTTTGTGGGCTTGCGGTACAAAAACAACTGTGAAGGGAGGGGAGAGGGACATTGACTGTTGTCATTGGCAGACCCTGAACTGCTCTTTCCTCTTTTCCCAGATGGCTGTGCTCTCTCATCGGGATGGTCCTCGTGGGGGTTAGCATCCTCTGTGTGAGTACTAGACACATCTTTATCAGGTAGCTTTAAGCATCCAGCTCAACACAATGCTAACATTAATGTACCTGTTTGGCCTGGTGGCATCATCTGAATCAGGGGGTCCATCTAAGGATATGGGTAACACTATTGGGTATACACTATACAGTGCCTTCGGAAAGTATTCAGGCCCCTTAAATTTTGCCACATTTTGTTATGTTACATAGCCTTATTCTAAAATTGATTAAATAAATAAAAATTCCTCATCAATCAGCACAAAATAACCCATAATGACAAAGCAAAAACAGTTTTCTTTCAAATGTATTCAGACTCTTTACTATGAGACTCGATATTGAGCTCAGGTGCAACCTGTTTCCATTGATCATTCTTGAGATATTTCTACAACTTGATTGGAGTCCACCTGTGGTAAATTCAATTGATTGGACATGATTTGAAGGCACACACCTGTCTATATAAGGTCCCACGGTTGACAGTCCACGTTGGAGCAAAAACTAAGTGATGAGGTTGAAGGAATTGTCCGTAGAGCTCTGAGACAGGAAGTGTCGAGGCACAGATCTGGGGAAGGGTACCAAAAGATTTCTGCAGCATTGAAGGTCCCCAAGAACATAGTGGCCTCCATCATTCTTAAATGGAAGTTTGAAACCACAGAGACTCTTCCTAGGGTTGCCCACCCGGCCATACAGAACAATCGGGGGAGAAAGGCCTTGATGAAAACCTGCTCAAAGAGTAATCAGGACCTCAGACTGCAGCAAAGGTTCACCTTCCAACAGAACAACGACCCTAAGCACACAGCCAAGACAACGCAGGACTGGCTTCGGGACAGGTATCTGAATATCCTTGAGTGGCCCAGCCAGAGCCCAGACTTGAACCCGATCGAACATCTCAGGAGAGACCTGAAAATAGCTGTGTAGCAATGCTGTAATTGATGCTGTAATTGCTTCCAAAGGTGCTTGAACAAAGGGTTTGAATACTTATGTGAATGTGATATTTCAGTTTTTATTTCAAATTTCTAAAAACCTGTTTTTGCTTTGTAATCATGGGGTGTTGTGTGTAGATTGATGATGGAGAAAAAAAACAATTTCATCAATTTTAGAATAAGGCAGTAACGTTACAAAATGTGGAAAAATGTGGGTTCTGAATACTTTCCAAGGCACTGTAAAAACAGGGGTATGTGGACACCCCTTCAAATTAGTGGATTCGGCTATTTCAGCAACACTGGTTACTGACAGGTGTAAATATATATATATATATATATATATATATATATATATATATATATATATATATATATAATATATATCACACAGCCATTGGCAGTATAGTGGCCTTACTGAAGAGCTCAGTGACTTTAACGTGGCACTGTCATAGGATGCCACCTTTCCAACAAGTCAGTTCATCAAATTTCTGCCCAGCTAGAGCTTCCCCGGTCACCTGTAAGTGTTGTCATTGTGAAGTGGAAATGTATAGGAGCAACAACGGCTCAGCTGCAAAGTGGTAAGTAACACAAGCTCACAGAATGGGACCGCAGAGTGCTGAAGTGTGTAGCACGTAAAAATCATCTGTCCTCGGTTGCAACACTCACTACCGAGTTTCAAACAGTTCTGGTACCGGCACAAGAACTGTTTGTTGGGAGCTTCATGAAATGGGTTTCCATGGCCAAGCAGCAACACACAAGCCTAAGATCACCATGCGCAATGCCAAGTGTCTGCTGGAGTCATGTAAAGCTCACCGCCATTGGACTCTGGAGCAGTGGAAACAAGTTCTCTGGAGTGATGCATCACGCTTCACAATCTGGCAGTCTGATGGACGAATCTTCTTATATTTTTTATAATAGACCGCTGCTTCACTCAGGAGCCCAGAGTGCCAGGAGAACGCTACCTACCCCAATGCATAGTGCCAACTGTAAAGTTTGGTGGATAAGGAATAATGGTTGGGGGCTGTTTTTCATGGTTTGGGCTAAGCCCCTTAGTTCCACTGAATGGAAATATTAATGCTACAGGCCTACAATGACATTCTAGATATTTATGTGCTTCCAACTTTGTGCCAACAATTTGACCAAGGCCCTTTCATGTTTCAGCATGACATCTAGTGAAAAGCGTCCCCAACACCATATTAATGCCCATGATTTTGGAATGAGATGTTGGACGAGCAGGGGTCCACATACTTTTGTAATGTTGTGTAGGTGAAAGCTAGGGTTTTAACCAACCCAGTCATGTCAGATCAGGGGTTACATACAAGAAGGGAGGAAGTAAGGATTCATTTTCTAAGTATTGGAACAGGCCTACTGTCTTAATGTCCTACTGTATCTCATTAGTCTCCAAATCATATTTTGAGTCTACGAAGGGAAGGGGAGTTCAATCAGAAGTCAATTCAAAAGCCAGTCAGAAAACAGTGAATTCTCTGGACACAGATAATTACATTTTCATTGTTGTTCCTTATGCAATTGTGTTGTGCGAGAACAAATGTAGTGCGAGAACAAAGATCCTCAAGTCCTGAGACCACATAAAGATGGTATTCTGAATTACACGGTAAACATTTGATCAATACAAATCCTCTTCCACTTCTTACCTTGACTATTACGTGTCATAGGTCCCTTTCGCCAAGGACATCTATGGACTGATACTTCCGAATTTTGGTGTTGGTTTTGCAATTGGTAAGTCAATTTGTATTGCATTGTATAGAGAAACAACAGATGATGAAATCAGCATCTGGTTTGTAACAGATATTACTGAACTTCTCTATCTTGTCTCTTGTCAGGCATGGTGGATTCCTCCATGATGCCAATCATGGGATATTTGGTGGACCTGAGACATGTGTCAGTCTATGGCACTGTGTATGCCATTGCTGATGTGGCTTTCTGTATGGGCTTTGCTTTAGGTAAATTAACATCAGATGCTTGAAAATAACCCAGTCCCATAGTATAGTTTTAAAACATTTCTGTCACACGTTCTTATGTATGTTTCTTTTTTTTGAGGTGTGGCATCACGATATGTCAATTTGGGGGAAATAATCTATATCCAGCTCCTCTATAAGCTCACTAACCTTCCTTTTGCTGATGAAGGTCCGTCCGCTGGAGGTGCCATAGCGAAGAACATTGGGTTCCCCTGGCTCATGACCATCATCGGTGTCGTGGACATCCTCTTCGCTCCCCTCTGCTACTTCCTCAGGAGTCCTCCTGGGAGGGAAGAGAAAATGGTGAGACACTGAACACCTTGTACACACGTGCACAGACGTGTGCACGCATGCACACACCTACACACACGCACACACACACAAACACTTAAACAGAGGTATGCGTTTGAATACCGGTTACTTGTAAAGCTGCATCTGATGCAGAGAGAACTATCCATTGCCGTCCCCACAGGCTCAAACTATTGCCATCTTTTCACTACCAGGTGAAATGGAGAGAGAGGAACTCGAGACACACTTAGAACATGAGACACACTTTGAATGGGCTGTCTGTTTAAGTTGACCAGTTCAGGTCTCATCGTTGCTGTGTATTGCATTCTACTGCTCTTGGCCACCCCCACTCTACCTTCTACCTGCTTTTGGTTCCCTAGACTAAATTGATTTAGACTATGAGTAAGCTGTGTATGGGTAGGTGGAAGAGGATGGCTTATTTGTGCACATGGGGGAGGGATAGGTGGATCGATTGTGCACATGGTGCCTGGTGGCACCTTAATTGGGGAGGACAGGCTCATAGTAATGACTGGAATGGAATTAATGAATGGTATCAAACACATCAAACACATGAGCTGTGTTCAAATACCCATGCTAACATACTGTATACTGCATACTTAATGAGTATATACTACATACTATTAGTTCATTCTAGTATACTGTAAACGAATGGTATCGTTTCAGTTGAGCATACTAGAGTTTTGCCTGTCTACCGGAAATGGATGCTGTTGCTATGCCACGTCTTGCTAGCCGGTTAGCATAACAAATGACTAGCTAAACATTTTACGATTTTGGGTGTGTTCGTAAATTCAATCTGCAGTACCAGAATGCGCTCTGGGCGTTTGTAAATCCAGAGCGTTGTCAGATTGTAAATTCAGAGCGGTCGGAGCGTTCAGAGAGCACACTGGACACTCTGGCCAAGGAGTAAGGAGTAGGGTTGATCCGAGCGTTCAACGGCAATCAAGGACGCACACTAACTGGCTAACGTTGGCTAGCTACTTCTAGACACAAATGAGAGAACACCTCTCTCTGACCACATTCAGATTGTGTGAATGTTTGCTGTAACAGATACACCACATACATTTACATTTACATTTAAGTCATTTAGCAGACGCTCTTATCCAGAGCGACTTACAAATTGGTGCATTCACCTTATGACATCCAGTGGAACAGTCACTTTACAATAGTGCATCTAAATCTTAAAGGGGGGGGTGAGAAGGATTACAGGATTATTAATTAATCTTAGAATAAGGCTGTAATGTAACAAAATGAATACTTTCTGAATGCACTGAGACAGGCGGATGAATTTGCCTTGGTAGTTGTCTTCCACATGACTGTTACAATGTAACCACAATACAAAGCTCTTTGTGTTCAATCGAGAGCCATCTTTTGTCTCTGAAACTTTGATCCTTGATAACAAATTATTGGTGGCTAATTTTTGTTCTCTTAAAATTTCTGGTAAATTCTTTGGTTATATTCTGACTCTATACAATTGTAATCTTCTCAGGCCATCTTGATGGACTCTAACTGCTCGATGAAGACCCGATCATACTCAACACAGGGGAACACAGAGTACGAAGAGATGGAGACAGAGTACGATGAGTATTAAATGGACACCAGACATGTATGTTACCTTCCAGAGGATCTATTTTGTTGTACAAAAACAGAGATACAATGATTATTATTTTTTAACAGCAAAGCTGTTTCGTTGTGAGTGTCCGTCTTCACTGTTCTGTGTCATTGTTATTGTACGACTAGAGCAAACCAAAGTTGTCATTGCCCTTTGTTTATTTTGAGCCAACAGCCTTATCCAATGGAAGTGGGGCCGTGTCAAAACAGGGTTTTCATGGGCCATAATAGCAGACTGCTGTGAGTCATATTTACTGAATAGTTCAGATGAGGGTGGTATTACACAGTCGTGGCCAAACGTTTTGAGAATGACACAAATATTAATTTTCACAAAGTCTGCCGTCTCAGTTTGTATGATGCCAATTTGCATATACTCCAGAATGTTATGAAGAGTGACCAGATGAATTGCAAAGTCCCTCTTTGCCATTCAAATGAACTGAATCCCCCCCAAAACATTTCCACTGCATTTCAGCCCTGCCACAAAAGGACCAGCTGACATCATGTCAGTGATGTCTGGAGATCATTCTGTCATGCTGATTGAGTTTGAATAACAGACTGGAAGCTTCAAAAGCAGGGTGGTGCTTGGAATCATTGTTCTTCCTCTGTCAACCATGGTTACCTGCAAGGAAACACGTGCCATCATCATTGCTTTGCACAAAAAAGGCTTAACAGGCTAAGATATTGCTGCCAGTAAGATTGCACCTAAATCAACCATTTATTGGATCATCAAGAACTTCAAGCAGAGTGGTTCAATTGTTGTGAAGAAGGCTTCAGGGTGCCCAAGAAAGTCCAGCAAGCACAGTCTCCTAAAGTTGATTTAGCTGCGGGATCAGGACACCACCAGTCCAGAGCATGCCCAGGAATGGCAGCAGACAGGTATGAGTGCATCTGCATGCACAGTGAGGCGAAGACTTTTGGAGGATGGCCTGGTGTCAAGAAGGGAAGCAAAGAAGCAAATTCTCTCCAGGAAAAACATCAGGGACAGACTGATATTCTGCAAAAGGTACAGGGATTGGACTGCTGAGGACTGGGGTAAAGTCATTTTCTTTGATGAATCCCCTTTCTGATTGTTTGAGGCATCCGGAGAAAAACTTGTCCGGAGAAGACAAAGTGAACGCTACCATCAGTCCTGTGTCATGCCAACAGTAAAGCATCCTGAGACCATCCATGTGTGCGGTTGCTTCTTAGCCAAGGGAGTGGGCTCACTCACAATTTTGCCTAAGAACACAGCCACGAATAAAGAATGGTACCAACACATCCTCTGAGAGCAACTTCTCCCAACCATCCAGGAACAGTTTGGTGACGAACAATGCTTTTTCCAGCATGATGGAGCACCTTGCCATAAGGCAAAAGTGACAACTAAGTGGCTCGGGGAACAAAACATCGATATTTTGGTTCCATGGCCAGGAAACTCCCCAGACCTTAATCCCATTGAGAACTTGTGGTCAATCAAAATCCCACGAATTTTGACAAACTTCAAGTATTGATTATGCAAGAATGGGCTGCCATCAGTCAGCATGTGGCCCAGAAATAAATTGACAGCATGCCAGGGCGGATTGCAGAGGTCTTGAAGAAGAAGGGTCAACACTGTAAATATTGACTCTTTGCATCAACTTCATGTAATTGCCAATAAAGGCCTTTGACACTTATGAAATGCTTGTAATTATGCATTGTTCCATTGTAACATCTGACAAAAAATATTTAAAGACACTGAAGCAGCAAACTTTGTGGAAAGTAATATTTGTGTCATTCTCAAAATTTTTGGCCACGACTGTAGATCACCAAATTCTGTGCTGTAGATCAGCTAGGAGTACAAACCTATCCTAATAATTCACCTATTGGCCATTAACAGTACGAACAAAACAAATGTACTTAGAGAGTTACTTCTGTCTGTGTAGAAACTGACCTAGGGTCAGATTCAACATCTCGAACAAGGCACTATGAGAACACTGCTTAGTGTTGGTCATTCTATTGGTTGAGAGTAATTGGTAAATTATTTAGATATATAGTATAACATAGCCTATTACAGAGATACAAGTTACTCAATACATTTGGAATGAGAATTATCTTACTGCTATAACAAGGCAAACCACATTTTACCTTGAAATGGGCCTTTTTCATTGATTCCACAAACATTGTTTTTATACATTGAGATTGATTTTTAAATTGAGGAAATACCTGAAATGAAAGGACAATACACCAGAAGCTGTTATAGCCAATGCTGTCTTGGGTTGACTGCTTATGACTGTGCTTGTGACTATTTGCATGGTATACCACATTAAAAAAACACCATCCCTCCAATGCCTTTCCTCAGTTTCACTGTCCACATCAAAACTAAAAACAAGTTAATAAAGCACATGACTGTCACTGTAAATGATACCACAGCTCATAGGACACATGTTTAGCTATTTTTTAAGTGTACATACCTTTTGGTAAGCCATTTAAATGTGTGGACAACGAAGACTCATGTCTTTTCTTTCACCTTTATTTAACCAGGTAGGCTAGTTGAGAACAATAAAGATAAAGCGTAGCAATTCGACACATACAACAACACAGAGTTACACATGGAATAAACAAAACATACAGTCAATAATACAGTAGAACAAAATAAAACAAAAAAGTCTATATACAGTGAGTGCAAATGAGGTAAGTTAAGGAAATAACTAGGCCATGGTGGTGAAGTAATTACAATATAGCAAATAAACACTGGAATGGTAGATTGGCAGAAGATGAATGTGCAGGTAGAGATACCGGGGTGCAAAGGAGCTAAATAAATAAATACCAGTATGGGGATGAGGTAGGTAGATAGATGGGCTGTTTACAGATGGGCTATGTACAGGTGCAGTGATCTATAAGCTGCTCTGACAGCTGGTGCTTAAAGCTAGTGAGGGAGATGTGAGTCTCCAGCTTCAGAGATTTTTGCAATTCGTTCCAGTCATGGGCAGCAGAGAACTGGAAGGAAAGACGACCAAAGGAGGAATTGGCTTTGGGGGTGACCAGTGAGATATATCTGCTGGAGCGCGTGCTACGAGTGGGTGCTGCTATGGTGACCAGTGAGCTGAGATAAGACGGGGCTTTACCTAGCAGAGACCTGTAGCCAGTAGATTTGGCGACAAGAATGAAGCGAGGGCCAACCAACGAGAGCGTACAGGTCGCAATGGTGGGTAGTGTATGGGGCTTTGGTGACAAAACAGATGGCACCGTGATAGACTGCATCCAGAATGTTGAGTAGAGTGTTGGAGGCTATTTTATAGATGACATCACCGAAGTCGAGGATCGGTAGGATGGTCAGTTTTACGAGGGTGTGTTTGGCAGCATGAGTGAAGGATGCTTTGTTGCGATATGGGAAGCCGATTCTAGAGTTAATTTTGGATTGGAGATGCTTAAATGGTAGTCTAGAAGGAGAGTTTACAGTCTAACCAGACACCCAGGTATTTGTAGTTGTCCACGTATTCTATGTCAGAGCCAGAGTAGTGATGCTGGACGGGCAGGCAGGTGCGGGCAGTGATCGATTGAATAGCATGCATTTAGTTTTATTTGCGTTTAAGAGCAGATGGGGGCCACGGAAGGAGAGTTGTATGGCATTGAAGCTCGTCTGGAGGTTAGTTAACACAGTGTCCAAGGAGGGGCCATAAGTATACAGAATGGTGTCGTCTGCGTAGAGGTGGATCAGAGAATCACCAGCAGCAAGAGCAACATCATTGATGTATACAGAAAAGAGAGTCGGCCCGAGAATTGAACACTGTGGCACACCCATAGAGACTGTCAGAGGACCGGACAACAGTCCCTCCTATTTGACACACTGAACTCTTATCAGAGAAGTAGTTGGTAAACCAGGCGAGGCAATCATTTAAGAAACCAAGGCTGTCGAGTCTGCCAATAAGAATGTTGTGATTGACAGAGTCGAAAACCTTGGCCAGGTCGATGAATACGGCTGCACAGTAATGTCTCTTAGATGGCGGTTAGAACCTTGAGCGTGGCTGAGGTGCACCCATGACAAGCTCTGAAACCAGATTGCATAGCGGAGGAGGTATGGTGGGATTTGAAATGGTCAGTAACCTGTTTGTTAACTTGGCTTTCGAAGACCTTAGAAAGACAGGGTAGGATAGATATAGGTCTGTAGCAGTTTGGGTCTAGAGTGTCACCCCCTTTGAAGAGGGGGATGACCGGGGCAGCTTTCCGATCTTTGGGAATCTCAGATGATACAAAAGAGAGGTTGAATGGGCTAGTAATAGGGACCTGAAGACGCAATGTTTAGGGAGAAGATAATTCACTTTCCCTATTGATATTACAAGCCATACAAATATATATTGTGTTGAAAGGTAAACGTATGGATACTGGTTTACTTTGACGTCTCTGAATAAACAGCACCTTGAGGAGATGGTAAAGCACTTTATCAGAGTCTAGTTACTCACACCATTTAACTCCATGGACAGTTCTAGTATGTTGATGTTGGTTTAGCAGAGAGAGAATTGAGGTGATGAGCTTGATATGTTTTGTAATTTTGTCTAATGTTAGCAACAAAACACTCAACGTTTTATCTAAGATGAATTCACTTATTGTGTGTGCAGTGCACTGAACATCCCAGTAGTGTTAATCCCTAACACTACTCCCGAGTGGTACAGCAGTTTAAGGCACTGCATCTCACTGTTAGGAGGTGTCCCTGGTTTGAATCCAGGCTGTATCACAACCGACCGTGATTGGGAGTCCCATAGAGCGGCGCACAATTGGCCCAGGTTTGGCCGGTGGAGGCCGTCATTGTAAATAAGAGTTTGTTCTTAACTTACTTGCCTAGTTAAATAAATAAAATTGAACCGCAATGTGTTTTCAAACACTGAGGTTGAATTTCTGGTCTCAATCTTGACCAGTTGGAATCTTAAACTAACCTGTGAAGAGCATTAATATTATTTGTGAACTTATTTGTGAATACTTCCAGTAGGTGATCAAAGAGTATACACACAATATATACAGATCAATATGCATTGTTTCCAAGATCCAAGATTATATTGACCAGCAGCAATGTGCATGCACATACATACAGTAGCATCTTCAGTCTGAGGATTTGATTGGCTGACTGGGCCCTGGCCTGCACATGTCATTAGAGACTTTGTGTGCAGTCAGTCACCAGTATTAATCCACAATACAGAGCCATGAAGTGTCCCTCCCATCCCCCCTCTCCTATTTGTCCTGAAGCTGAAAATATTGACTCATCCACTGCTCTTTGTCAAGACCACTGTGATCTAACAGAAACAGCCAGGCATACAAAGCACTGCTAATAACTGTCAAATATCTCTGTGCTGTTTGGCAAAGTGCATTTATTACAAACCATTCTGTGGTTGTTCGAGCAAACCTGACATCTGGAAATCTGTGAAAATCCTTTTATGCCCTTGCCACGGAAAAACAATGGCACATGTTAAAAATGTCAAATAAGACTGCATTTTTACATATATGAACTGTTATTTGCAAAACTCTGGGTTTGCTGGATTGAAGGTTTGGTTGAATGGACACCCCAATGGGTTTCATTGTAAATAAATGATGCAAGCAAAATAGTCTGTGATGGAGTTGACAGAGAACGTTTCCTGATACCTTCACTATTAGTTTCATTATTTGCTCTTAAATGTATATTAACATTTTAAATTGAAATACTCATGTCGAGATGGCTACCATTCTGAGAGATTGTTATTATTTTGCAATACATTGTTGGGTCATGTAGGTTACATAGTGGATTATACAGTGCCCTCCTGAATTATTGGCACCCCAGGTGAACGAAAAAGGCTGTGAAAAAATGTAATTGTTGTTTATCAACTTGTTCTTACACTCCAAATATCATATGAACATAACATTTAATTGAGTTAAAATTCTAAAAACAAAAATGTAAAACAAATCAAGAAAAAAAGTTAGTCTAAAACATGCGTCAGAATTATTGCCACACCTAAAAAATTCTTATTAACAAAATCAATTGTATGTATATTCTGATCTGAGTCTTTGGGAACTCTTAACAGGTCATCCATGACAGGGGTATAAATATGAGGTGACACGCAGGCTAAATCCCTTAGTCATCCATCAACATGGACAAAAGGTTGTTGACCATGCCTGAAAATACCAATGGCAATAATTAATAATAATAATAATTAATAATACATTTTAAACAACTGGTGACTGTGATGAACCTGCCTCGAAGAGGATGTAAGTGTATTAAGGATGGTTCAAGTGGCAAAAAAACAAATCTCCAAGGATAATAGTTGGAGAATTGAAGAAGGGTAACATCTTGGAGTCACTAAGTCTCCAAAACTACAATTAGACACCACCAATGCCAAAAAGTTATTTGAAAGGGTTGCTAGAACAAAGCCACAAACGTAAGCACTTGGGGTTTGCTAAATGTCATTGGAAGTTTGATTGGAAACACGTTCTATGGTCTGATTAGACTACAATAGAGATTTGGGGCAACAAGGGTTCGGTGTAAAAAGAGAGCCATGGTCATGCAGAAAATAAGTATGGTGGTGGATCTGTGATGTTGTGGGGCTGTTTACTTCCAAAAACCCTGGGAACCTTGTAAGGATCAGTGGTGGAAATATTACCCAATTTTCATACTTGAGTAAAAGTATAGATACCTTAATAGAAAGTTACTCAAGTAAAAGTGAACGTCAGCCTGTAAAAAATACTACTTGAGTAAAAGTCTAAAAGTATTTGGTTTTAAATATACTTAAGGATCAAAATTAGGGCCTCCCGAGTGGCGCAGTGGTCTAAGGCACTGCATTGCTGTGCCACGAGAGACTCTAGGTTCGAGTCCAGGCTCTGTTGCAGCCGGCTGTGACCGGGAGACCCATGGGGCGGCGCACAATTGGCTCAGCGTCATCTGGGTTAGGGGAGGGTTTGGCCGGCAGGGATGTCCTTGTCCCATCACACACTAGCAACTCCTGTGGCTGGCTGGGCACAGTGCACGCTGACACGGTTGCCAGGTGTTTGGCGTTTCCTTCGACACATTGGTGCGGCTGGCTTCCGGGTTAGGTGGGCATTGTGTCAAGAAGCAGTGTGGCTTGGTTGGGTTGTGTTTCGGAGGACACACGGCTCTCGACCTTCACCTCTCCCGAGTCCATACAGGAGTTATGATGAGACAAGACTGTAACTACCAATTGGATAACGAGAAAATGGGCTAAAAAAATATATTTAAAAAATAATACATTCTTTAGGAAGTAAAAGTTGTCAGAAATAGTAAAGTACAGATATCCCCCAAAAACGACTTAAGTACTTTACACCACTGGTTAGGATACATGACATCATGAGATTTTAGGCAAAAACCTGTCTGCCGCTGCCAGGAGGCTAAAACTGGGTCGTCGTTGGATCTTCCAGCAGGACAGCAATCCAAAGCAAACCTCCAAATCCACAAGAAAATGGTTCACTGACCATAGAATCAAGCTTTTGCGATGGCCATCCCAGTCCACTGACCTAAACACCATTGAAAACCTGTGGGGTGAGCTGAAGAGGGGAGTCCACAAGCGAGGACCAAGGATCTGGAAGAATGGTCTCAAATCACTTCCTGTGTTCTCCCACCACATCAAACATTACAAGACAACTCAGAGCTGTTATCTTGGAAAGGGGAGGGTGCTCAAAGAACTAAATGCAGGGGTGCCAATAATTGTGATAGGTATGTTTGTTTAAAAAAAAGTTTTTAGATTAGGTTAGATTCATATATTTTGAGTGTAAGATTAAGCTGATAAACAACTTTTTCCCCCAGCCTTTTTTGTTCATATTTACTTGGGGTGTAGAGATTAATATATTGGTCATTTGTTTATATTAGAAATCTATTACACACATGCACAAACATATGTGTGTGTGTCCCCATGTTGGTGTGTGTGCCTTCTGACATGTATGTAATTGGTTTGTGTGTATATCAACTACTTACTAACTGGTACACAAAAACAAATGTTGACCTTTTATATTCTGGACTGGTTGTTTACCTGTAAAGTGTGCTGATTGTGTAATATATGTCGATACTCAGTGGGGATGGAAAACCCCAAAATAAATGTTGCTCTGAAAAAGTGTTTGGATTGAATATGAGTATGTCAACATTGGATATCTTTTTTTTGAAGCAGTAGATTCAATCAACCTAAGTTTGTTACATGTTTGATGGTATGATTGTTTTTGACTGAGGATAAATGCCTTCTATTCTTGATGTCTTCGAAGCAGTAGTGGGAGACACAAGGATGATGGGGGACCAGGCTATGATGATGGGGGGGGGGGGTGTGTCACCAGTTTCCCATGTTTGAGATGACACGCTGTACTTATCATGTCAGTCTCCCCACTGGGCTCCAATTACTTACCAGATGCTCCGTTCCCATTCCACCAAGGAACTTTACAGTTACCATAAGGCCGATGGCTGCCTTATCTTTCCCTGTGTCTACAGGACAGTGTGAGAGAAAAACCATTAGATCAATGTAATGTTTCACTAAGAAAATATTTAACAGGAGCAAATGCCATATTCTGAAGGTACTGTAAGACTATGAGTTCAGTATTGTGTAATTCAAAGAGTATTTGGAGTAGAAACACACAGGAAGGGGCTTCAGATGAGCTTGTTTATTGAGGTTATGTACAATAGCGCTTCATCACATGATCCACCTCTAGAACTGTGTACAACATCCCTCTTACAAAACAAATCACAAAAGCAGAACGCCATAACACGATGTGAATGGTGGGGAGAGAAACAGCGTATGAATGGGATTAGAGAGCACAGATTTATAATAGCTGCAGCAGTAGTAATGGAAGTAGCAAGACACAGACCAAAAATGTTTTTTGTTTATTCTCCTCATGAGCTCAATTCCAGCCCAGGGTCCCCCAAGTTACCTAACTGACCCTTAAACTACGCCAGATATTTTTTTGCGTCGGAGAGAAACAACGAGAAACTGAAAAGGAGAGATTGCAAACTGAAGATTCCCTTCCTGATTATCACGTCTTAATTTCCTACAAAAATATGAATATACAACAATTGAAGAGAGATCAACAAGTAGCAGCCAAGACAGTATCTAGAAGAGCATCACGTCTATTGCACAGACACTTTTTGCTTTGCTTCCTTTCCCCTTCACACCTTGTATATTGTCCTCCTGTCTGACCCCAAAAGTCCTGCTTTTAACCAGCTCTGGTCCTGTGCTGAAGCAAATGGCAGCACAGCCACAGAAGTACACTGCGATATAAATAAGCTTGGTGAGAACAGAATACATGTCATACTGATCCTATCCAGATGATTTGGGCCCCTTGAGAAGAGAATAATGCTCTCCTTATATGAACTTTACCCTAAAAATCAGCGTCGTCGTCCGTCTCCCCTCATCCTAACTGCACAGAGCATTTATAACATCCTAACTGCTCAGAGCTTTTATAACATCCTAACTGCACAGAGCATTTATAACATCCTAACTGCTCAGAGCATTTATAACATCCTAACTGCTCAGAGCATTTATAACATCCTAAATGCTCAGAGCATTTATAACATCCTAACTGCACAGAGCATTTGTAACATCCTAACTGCTCAGAGCATTTGTAACATCCTAACTGCACAGAGCATTTATAACATCCTAACTGCTCAGAGCATTTATAACATCCTAACTGCTCAGAGCATTTTTAACATCCTAACTGCTCAGAGCATTTATAGCATCCTAACTGCACAGAGCATTTATAACATCCTAACTGCTCAGAGCATTTATAGCATCCTAACTGCACAGAGCATTTATAACATCCTAACTGCTCAGAGCATTTATAACATCCTAACTGCTCAGAGCATTTATAACATCCTAACTGCACAGAGCATTTATAACATCCTAACTGCTCAGAACATTTATAACATCCTAACTGCACAGAGCATTTATAACATCCTAACTGCTCAGAGCATTTATAACATCCTTACTGCACAGAGCATTTATAACATCCTAACTGCACAGAGCATTTATAACATCCTAACTGCACAGAGCATTTATAACATCCTAACTGCACAGAGCATTTATAAATCAGAACCCACACCAGTCACCAAACGAAGTAAATAAAGATGTGCAGTACCAGTCAAACATTGACACACCTACTCATTCCATGGTTATTTTTACAATTTTCTAAATTCTAGAATAATAGTGAAGACATCAAAACTATGACATCACACATATGGACTCATGTAGTAACCCCCCCCAAAAAAGTGTTAATACATTTTATATTTGAGATTGCTAAAAGTAGCCACCCTTTGCCTTGATGACAGCATCGCACACTCTTGAAACAGTCTTGAAGGAGTTCCCACATATCCTGAGCACTTGTTGGCTGTTTTTCCTTCACTCTGTGGTCCAACTCATCCCAAATCATCTAAATTGGGTTCAGGTCAGGGGATTATTGAGGCCAGGTCAACTGATGAAGCACTCAATCACTCTCCTTCTTGGTAAAATAGGCAGCACACAGCCTAGAGGTGTGTTGGGTCATAGTCCTGTTGAAAAACAAATGATATCCCATCTGGTTTGCGCTTAGTGGGACTGGCATATCGCTGCAGAATGCTGTGGTAGCCATGCTGGTTAAGTGTGCCTTAAATTCTAAATAAATCACCAAGTGTCACCAGCAAAGCACCCCCACACCATCTCCTCCATGCTTCATGGTGGGAACCACACATGCAGAGATCATCCGTTCACCTACTCTGCATCTCAAAGACACGGCGTTTGGAACCAAAAATCAAAAATTTGGACTCATCAGATCAAAGGACAGATTTCCACCAGTTTAATGTCCATTGCTCGTGCTTCTTGGCCCATGCAAGTTTCCTTATTATTGATGTCCTTCAGTAGTGGTTTGTTTGCAGCAATTTGACCATGAAGACCTGATTCACACAGTCTCCTCTAAACAGTTGATGTTGAGATGTGTCTGTTACTTGAACTCTGTGAAGCATTTATTTGGGCTGCAATTTCTGAGGCTGGTAACTCTAATGAACTTATCCTCTGCAGCAGAGGTAACTCTGGGTCTTCCTTTCCTGTGACAGTCCTCATGAGAGCCAGTTTCATCATAGTGCTTGATGGTTTTTGTGACTGCCCTTGAAGAAACTTTCAAAGGTCTTGAAATGTTCCAGATTGACTGACCTTCATGTCTTAAAGTAATGACGGACTGAAGTTTCTCTTTGCTTATTTGAGCTGTTCTTGCCAGAATAGGGACTTAGCCCTATTTGGTAAAATGATATCTTCTGTATACCACCCCTACCTTGTCACAACACAACTGATTGGCTCAAACGCATTAAGAAGGAAAGAAATTCCACAAATGAACTTTTAACAAGGAACACCTGTTAATTGAAATACATTTCAAGGTGACTTCCTCATGAAGCTGGTTGAGAGAATGCCAAGAGTTTGTAACGCTGTCATCAAGGCAAAGGGTGGCTACTTTGAAGAAACTCAAATATAAAATATATGTAGATTTGTTTAACACTTTTTTGGTTACTACATGATTGCATATGTGTAAATTTGTCATTTTCATGTCTTCACTATTATTCTACAATGTAGACCATTGTACACATAAAGCAAAACCCTGGAATGAGTAGGTGTGCTCAATCTTTTGACTGGCACTGTAACATAGAATAAAACAGAGATCCATGTGCTCCAGTAACAACATTCATACTGAGATGAACCATATAAATAAAAACCTTCTGCCACGACTACATAAATACTTTGCATTTATCAAGAATAATTTCAAAAGCAAGCATTCCGTCTGAAGTAACGTGATTGGATAAAACCACCACAGTTATGTTTTAGTTCAGGGATATTATATCCATACAAAAAAAATGATTTGGAAGGGGGGCAAGAACACAAAAGCAGGTGCTTAATCAAATAACTTACATTTTAAAATGATACATTTGAGAAAAATATTATATATCTTTCCCTCCACCCAAAAAGCTAAGAAAACGTAACAGAGATAGAACTACCATGTACAGTTAATATGCTGGTGAAACAAAATGGGTCATACACGTTTGGCCTATAAATAAACTGAACCAAGGATGACAGGGGAGAGACCATCTTCCCCCACAACATTATTTATTGCCCATTTCATTCAATCATCATGAGCTTGTAGTTTGCAAAAAAATCCAAAAAGTCCAAAAGAAGAGGAAAGTCATAGGTGATTTCTAAAAATAGATTATGCATTCAAATCAAAAGTGCTCACATAGTGAAGATATGAAAAGTACATCATCTGAAACATACATTTCCATATGGTGGAGGATTTCATTTTTGTTCTGCATTTCCACACTGTTGTCTTCCTGTAGACGCACAACACGGTATCCAGTCTAACAAAATATTCTTGTGTTACTCACAGTAAAACAAATCAAACTAATATTTATTCCCCAAATACAATTTGGATAAAACAGAGCCATTTGCTATGTGCATAGCTCCTGCAACGGCAACCACATTTTGATTGCAATCTTCTGCAAAACGGAAAAGCGGTTGCTGTAACCTTTAGTGATAAAACACTGAACTGTAACAAACATTTAAACTCACATTTTCAAGTGATAGAAAAAAAGTTACAGGGCACCTTAATGTCAACAAAAGCTCAATTATAGAAGGCAATTTTATATATGTATGTTTTAAAATGTTTGTGATCCCAAGCACTTACAGATTGCCATGAAACATTGATCCTCAATGCAAATTTCACCATCTAACTTTCCAGCTTCCCTTTAAAAGTATACTTTTAGGAAAACTAAACTGCTGTTCTTTTGGACAACAAGAGTGGTCTCCCCAAACCAAGTATGAATTGCATGACCAATTGTTTTACAAATCAACAATTTCACCCTCACCAGACCTCCTCAGCTGATCTTCAGAAGGTAACCTTCACCCCACCACCCCCACAGAAAAATGTTCTGAAGCCCATCCCTCGTCCTTGTCCTCTCTAGTGGAGCGCCTCCACACAGATCTGCTCCTCTGTGATGTCATCCAGCAGCTGGGCCTCCACTGGGCTGCATATGTCACTGTCATAAACCTCTGTCCCCAATAAGGCCTCCTCCAATGCCACCCCCTTATCCTTGAAACCATGTGGCTCCGAGGGGGAGGTGCTGGTGCTATCCACAGACTCCAGGTCCTCGATGCCTGCCCGGTAGTGAATCACAAGCAGGGTGAGAGCCTGGAGCCTCTCCCCAGACTTGGCCAGGGCGGCTGTGATCAGGGCCTTCCTCCGGGCATCCCCCGTCTCCCTCTCCTCCAGCATCAGGGCATTGTTGTGCTCCAGTTCCTGGTCGATCTCCTGCTGCAGCTTGTCTAGCATCAGCTCCAGCTTCTGAGAGCGCTCGTCAGTGGGCAGGCCCCGGTAAAGGTCGCGGCCGATCTCCTTCACTGCGATAAATACACTGTCGTCAAGTCCTCCCTCCCGCCGTACAAGCTTGGTGCTGCCGCCGGCTGCATGCTTGGAGGGGCTGGCCCCAGGGTAGGTTTCTGTATCGCTGCTCTCGTTGTCAGAGATGTCGGGGATGTGCACCACATCTGGCACATCAACCGCTTGCTCTGCCAGCCGGCTCTTTGGCACCTGGCGCAGATTGAGCAGACGGGAGCCGGTGTTGATGATGTGGCGGCTGAGGCCCGCAGTGGCGCGGTTGATGGTGGATTTGGCCTCCGGGTCGGCACTGCGTCGGTCGGTGGCGGCCACGCAGAAAGGGTGCTCGGCCAGGCACTTCTCTTGGCACTTCTTGTGGCAGACATAGGAACAGATCATGCACTGGGAGGCGGCCTTGGTCCACACCTTCTTCTTGCAGTACTCGCACCAGGTGGGGTTCTGGAACTGGGTGTCCTGAAAGTTGTGGCGCACCTCCACCAGCTGTATGGCACTGTAGGCCAGGTCGTCTCGGGGAACAAAGGAAAGCTGTTCCCTCTCCCTTAGCTCCTCATCCAGCATGCTGGCCTTCTTTTCACCCTCCATCAGCCCACCACACGTCTCGGACTCTCCATCAGCCAGGTAGCTGAAGTTGAGTGTGACGTCTCCATAGCAGAGCTTCTCGTTGAAGCCCTTGTGGGTGCTAAGGCTGCGCAGGGCGGTGCGGCTGACGCTGGCCCTGGGCTCTGGGGCTTCCAGTCTGAAAGTGCTCTGGTACTCAGACGAGGACAGACACTCCAGGGCAACATGCTCCAGTGTCAAGCTGACGTGGCCCAGACACAGCAGGCTGCCCAGCTTGAAGGGGTCTTTGCACCACAGGGCCGTGTTAAGGTACTTATGGTTGCTCTGCACCGCTAACACCACAGAACCATTGCCCCAATGGGCCGTCCGGTTGCGGAACATGATCTCTGAGGACTCCCACATTGAGTGGTCCTCCATGATGTCTCGGGTGATGATGGAGCTCTCAGACACCTTGTCTTTGACCAGTTCCTGCTTGCTGGGAGCAGAGGGGGCCCCTGGTGTCTCTTCGCAGGGCTCGGGTGGTTTGACCGCCGGCTTTGGTTCGGGCTGTTTCACAGGTGTCGTCACAGCACTGCCTTTGTCACCATTGCTTCCAGTGGAGTGTGTAGGAGTCTTTTCTGGAGTTTTCTCAGCTGCAGTGGTAGCTTCGCTCCCCTCCAGCAGACTTTGTGTTTCAGAAGAGGCTGACGTTAATTTAATGTGGGGTCTAGGGGGCACCAGCGGGCGAGTGGGTGGGGGTGGAGGGGGGACAGCGGGGCGCTGTGGCCCCTCTCCTGGCTCGCCACTCTTGTGTGGTGAGTGCTTTGGTGTGGGTGGAGGTCTGACCGGTGACTGAAGCCCTGCCAAGTTCAGTTTGCGGTTGAGGATGGGCGATATGCTCCCAAGGGGTTTGGAGGCCAAATTGGCCACAGTCCTTTTGGGGCTTTGGTTTACTGACAGGAAATCCTCCTTGGCCTCGGCGCTGCTGCTAAGCAGGCTAGACTTGGGGTCTGCAATCGACTCTTCAAACTCAGAGTCCATGTCTCTGCTGTCGGATATGTCGGCGAGGGCGGTGATGGGTGCCGGGTCCTCCTCATAGCCCCCCGGCGGGAGGATGAACCCGGGCTCCTCCAGCTGGCCCAGCCCCTCCTGGAGGGCTCCCAGGCCAATGGTGGTGCTCTGGTGACGCACAGGCCTCTCATACAGGACCAGCACCCTGTCCCCTGCCTGCTTCAGCAGTTTGGGCACTTGGACAGAGGATGTCACTTTGACACCTGCCCAGAGATAGAGAACATGTTAGACTCATATTGATATAAACAGTACAACTGAACAACATACATCCAGTATTACTGTATGCTGCTGTTCTTAAGTCACTTCAAATATCCTCAGGGATGCCAGATCATGCCACAGTCGGTTTACTTATACTGCATGGTCTTAGTGTCTTTACCGCCGATGGCGATGAGTCGATCGCCCCTCTGTAGGTCTGCCAGGGCAGCAGGAGAGTTGGGAGTGACTGTCTCGATGCTGACATGAACCGCATCACCCTCACAGTCGGGGATGTGCCTGAATGTCATACCCACACTGCCAAAGGGCCCTTTGATCACCTCTGCCTGAAACACACAGAGAGAAACAAACACACATAGCACTTTCAACCTAGGATCACTTTAAAACTAGAATCCTGAAGTGAAAACAATAACGAAGTGTTTTGCTAAAAAGCTAAGAAATGTCATCTCAAATGTATAGATAGAGCTATGGATGCATGGACTGACCATCCATGATATAAAAAATATACTTTTAACCATGTTTTGAGGCTATACAGTGTTTGTACGTAAGCTCATAAGGCATTTCTAAGTTATATTCTACAAGAATGAATGGGTATATAGAATAATGTGTAAGTCCAAAAATGGATGTAGCAACTAAGGATTCTACTTTAAGCTTGCTATGGATATCAGAACATTGAAGAAAATACAGTAAACCAAAGTATCACAGAACAGTTAACACCCTTATAGCATACAAATATTCAACAATATTAGTATTCACAACAAATGAAGAAATTCATTTCTAGACAGTAAGTAAACACTTGACTTCTTGGGAAGTCCTCTATTTATAGCAGTCGACTATAAACATCTCATATGTTGCCTGACTACAATATTTGATTTTGAAACATTAATAAATACATGCGGTGTTAATTTTGGCAGGGTTACCCGCATACAATACCCACTGTAGTGTGCGTAGGTCTCAAGCCCATAGTAAGTCAGCGCTAACTGGCTAGCTACTAATGTTAGCTAGCTACCCATGAAGAATTGACATCTGCTTTAACTTGCATAACATGGGGCAGCAGGGTAGCCTAGTGGTTAGGGAGTTGGACTAGTAACTGGAAGGTTGCAAGTTCAAACCCCTGAGCTGACAAGGTACAAATCTGAAAAAGGCAGTTAACCCACTGTTCCTAGGAAAATAAGAATTTCTTCTTAACTGACTTGCATAGTAAAGGTCAAATTAAAAAAATTGTTTAAGGTCATTTTTGACTGTTTAACTAGCTTAAACGATTCATATACAGTGCATTCAAAAAGTATTCAGACTACTTGATTTTTTCCACAATTATTCTAAAGTGAAATAAATAAAATACCATCAATCTACAGTACACACAATAATGACATAGCAAAAACAGGTTTAAACATTTTTGCAAATGTATTCAAAATAGACTTAAATATCACATTTACACAAGTATTCAAAACCATTAAATCAATACTTTGTTGAAGCATCTTTGGCAGCGATTACAGCCTCGAGTCTTCTTGGGTATGACACTACAAGCTTGGCACACCTGTATTTGGTGAGTTTCTCCCATTCTTCTCTGCAGATGCTCTCATGCTCTGTCAGGTTGGATGGGGAGTGTGGCTTGGGGTTGTTGTCCTGTTGGAAGGTGAATCTTCGCCCCAGTCGGAGGCCCTGAGCGCTATGGAGCAGGTTTTCATCAAGGATCTCTCTGTACTTTGCTCCGTTCATCTTTTCCTCAATCCGGTCTCCAAGTCCCTGCCGCTGAAAAACATCCCCATAGAATAATGCTGCCTCCACCATGCTTCACCGTAGTGATGGTGCCAGGTTTCCTTGGCATTCAGGCCAAAGAGTTCAAACTTGGTTTCATCAGACCAAAGAATCGTGTTTCTCATGGTCAGAGTTGCTTCAATATATCCACAGACTTTTCCTTAATCATGATGCAATCTGTTTTGTGAAGTGCACCAGTCCCTCCTGCAGCAAAGCACTCCCACAACATGATGCTGCCACCGACGAGCTTCACAGTTGGGATGGTGTTCTTCAGCATGGTCATTATGGCCAAACAGTTCTATTTTTGTTTCATCAGACCAGAAGATATTTCTACAAAAAGTATGATCTTTGTCCCCATGTGCAGTTGCAAACCGTAGTCTGGCTTTTTTATGGCGGTTTTTGGAGCAGCTTCCTTGCTGAGCGGCCTTTCAGGTAATCTCTAGGAGACAGAACGCGTCTCCTTCCTGAGCAGTATAACGGCTGCGTGGTCCCAAGGTGTTTATACTTGCATACTATTGTTTGTACAGATGAACGTGGTACCATCAGGCGTTTGGAAATTGCTCCCAAGGATGAACCAAAGGTCTACAATTTTTTTTCTGAGGTCTTCGCTGATTTCTTTTGATTTTCCCATGATGTCAAGCAAAGAGGCACTGAGTTTGAAGGTAGGCCTTGAAATACATCCACAGGTAAACCTCTAATTGACTCAAATGATGTAAATTAGCCTATCAGAAGCTTCTAAAGCCATGACATTATTTTCTGGAATTTTCCAAGCTGTTTAGAGGCACAGTCAACTTAGTGTATGTAAACTTCTGACCCACTGGAATTGTGATACAGTGAATTATTAGTGAAATAATCTCGTCTGTAAACAATTGTTGGAAGAATTACTTGTGATATGCACAAAGTAGATGTCCTAACCGACTTGCCAAAACTATAGTTTGTTAACAAGACATTTGTGGAGTGGTTGAAAAAATGAGTTTCAATGACTCCAACATAAGTGTATGTAAACTTCCGCCTTCAACTATATGGAAGCAAGGTTTGAAATTATCATGTTTAGTCAAATATTAAAATCGGACAATTTGCAATCTACAAATGATTTGTAATTGTGTTCCGGCCCCCTGACTATCTGCTCAAGAAAAAAAATCCCGGCTCCTGTTGAGTCATGCTGATGGCAGAGTCAGCACGAGTCCATGGGCCCATCCTGCCTGGTGTCAATGGTACAGACTGGTGGTGGTGGTGTAATGGTGTGGGGATTGAGCAATGTTTCCTTGCCTTGAAGAAAATGAAATATAGAGATAGAGGTGCTAGTGTCAGAGGTTACGTAAAACCAAACTGTTTTACTTGGCTCGCTCGGTTGTGGCTTGACAAGTAGAAATAAAAGCATAGCTACAAATAGAGAACATTAGGACAATTCAAGTTGGTTTAGCAATGGCAAATATACTTCGAATGAGTAGGCAACACTCACCAATAAGCCATCTATCCTCAACAGCTCAGGCCAACATTGCTGTTCTGCAGAATGGATGAGTTGTGTGTTCCACCTGGCCACCACATTCAGCAGCGTCTTTTGCGCATCACACAATGTGCAGGTGATAGGTTGAGTGAGTGGAAGCCTTTTCTGTTCACATAGTTGAACTTGTTTAGGGAGGGTGCTTTTATGGCGATGTGGGTGTCGTCTATTGCTCCATTCGTATTTGGGAAGCTATTGATGGCAAAGAAACCCCTCAACTTTAACCTGTTGTGAGATGGTGTATGGAAATTGTATGCAACTGTTCGTTTTGCTATTGATCACATCCAAAACACAGTCCGTCGAGCTGTGAGATGCCGATCGGTAAACTCCTGCCAAAAACCCTAGAGTGGAGAGCACTTGGATGTGCACCGGAGTGGCATGTGCTTGCCTTTCTAAAGTAGGTATTAAATCCTTACAAAAATCCTATAACATTGGTTTGGGGAAACTATGTCTGATGATCCAATTTGTACTTGACGCTAAAAAGTCCCACCTGTCTCTAAAAACGTGCTCTCTGCAAAATACAATAACTGTGCCAAATCTTCCAACAGAGCAAGATCGGCCAGCTCTCATTCCATTTCCCCATTTCCTTTAATAGTATTTCAACAATGGCTTCCCTTTCACACGTACCTCTAATTTAACAAATAACTGTACTTTATAAGGATTATTTTTGTAACAAATGCACTGTCAAGATATGTTGCATGACTTCACAATAAAAATTGATTAGAATTTCAACATATATTTGACCCATTCACTAGGCTACGCTTGACCAGCAGTTCCCGTATTCCGACCAATCGACACTGTGCGTACGCATGGTCATGGATGTAGATTTACGCACACTCTCAAGCAAACGTTCATATTGATAAATCTCACACCTTTTGTGGAAATGATACCCTGCATCGTTTACGCACAGATTTGTGCCTACAGATGATTGGTAAATGAGGCTCCTGGAGTTTACCAGCTGCCTCAATCACTGTCACAGCGCACTGAGAACAAGTCACGTATCCACCATTCAACGGTTGTGACGTCGGGGCAACCTGCTTTGTGTCTCCCTGGCCCAATGCAACATGACAGCATGTGTCGCTAAAGTGCAGTCCGTCTAAAGTTGGAGTCCCCCTCTAGTGTATGCAGATACTCATAACACCATGTCATCATGGGACAATTCCAACTATCAACATCGTGCACACACCAACACAACTATAGAATGGTGGAGGAAGTTGATGAAGTCAGTCAGATCTTGAATGAGAGTTCAAATGTGATGAGAGATTGATAGTTGAGGCAGAAGGGGAGACAGAGAGGACTCAGAGAAGCCAGAGAGACTGAGACGAACAACTGTAATTTCCCAGCTGTCATTTGGCATAATTCTCAAGGAGGGCACTGATCGAGTTAGGGGCGGGGATGAAAAAGCAAATGATCTATATGAGCTGGCAAGCCGAGGGGGGTTGATTCACTTGAAGCTGACGGATGATTTCAAACCTGGGATGGGAACCTTTTGGAGATAAAGAGATGTGGCTACATCACAATGTAACACTGTAGGCAAGAACAGATCATAATGGTTTATATTTCTAATAAAAGTTTCAGGTATCATCAGAAAAAGTAAAATGGTAACTTGTGCTTTTGACGTACATTTATTTGACTATTTTATTGTTGGAAATCAAATGATTGTGCAATCATAAAGAACTGCAGATTATCTTGACTATGTTCACACATGTTGCAGATGGTTTAAATATACTTACAATACACCAGAAAAATAAAAACACCGTTGAGGTGTGAACCATGAAAATAGCCTGTAGGCCTTGTCACATTGGGAAGCAACTGACAGAATGCTTTAAAAATAATAATAATAATAAAAATAACAAAAAACAATATGTTTCGTCACATACACCATATAGGTGCAGTGAAATGTGTTGTTTTACAGGGTCAGCCAAATTAGGGTTAAGTGCCTTGCTCAAGGGCACAGACAAAATAAAATATTGTCAGCTCAGGTTTTCAAACCAGTGACCTTTCGGTTACTGGCCCAACGATCTAACTGCTAGGTCACCTGCCACCATTATATGGTGTGAACAGCAGTTTTTTAAAGTTAGTCCTATAACCTGTTTATAAATCCTGTGGACCCACCTACCTTTTCATTTGAGACATTCCAAATTCATTTAATGCAGGTCTCTGCCTCACGGCTTAACTTGATCTGGCCACGTTGCTCCCCTTTCCTAGAATGCCCTAACGACATTTAAAAGGCAACAGGTGTTTGTGGGGAAACTAGGAGAACAGCAAAGCTAACAGTAGCTCTAAAGACAAACTGTGCACAAGAGCCTTTAAAGTCATCAAAATTGTGCACAAGTCAATGATTGAAGACCACTGTCTATCTAAGGATTAAATGTCAGGAATTGTGAAAAACTGAGTTTAAATGTATTTGGCTAAGGTGCATGTAAAAACTTTCGACTTCAACTGTGTAAATATACACACACAATGTTCTTACACAAATTTAATGTATATATATATATATATATATATATATATATATATATATATGAAAAAAAAAATTGCAAGTGTCAAACAGAGTTGACAGCATGCTCTTGTAATATTAGAGGAGGAAACTACACATTTTGTCGGCAAGTCAAACTATGGGGGCCAATCTTGCCAAAGAAAACATGTTTTCCCCCTTTTCTAAAATAAGAGGCCAGTGAGATTCAGAAGAGGGTCTGAAACCACACATACCGTCAGCTCCAAAATGATTGGAACCCTTGATAAAAGACGAGCAAACTCAAAATACTGTATAATCTATGCCAAAATAATTACACTAATACAATTGCTCAGAGAAAGAGATATTGTTTAACAAGTCATAATTACTTTTCTCAAAAAAATAGGGGACAAAATTATTGGCACCCTTGTTTTAAATACATTTACCTTTAAATACCCTTACCTGGCAAACATGATGGCAATGGGCCTTTTAATAAAATGTTTTAGGAGATTGGAGAACACATTGGGAGGGATTTAGACAATTCCTCCATAAGTAATCTTTCCAGATTCTTGATATCCTTCGTCTGTGCTTATGGACTGCCCACTTCAATTCAAACCACAGGTTTTCAATGGGGTTCAAGTCTGGAGACTGAGATGGCCATTGCAAAATGTTGATTTAGTGGTCAAGTAACCATTTCTTTATGGATTTTGATGTGTGCTTGGGGTTACTGGCTTGCTAGAAGATTCACCTGCGTCCAAGTTTCAGCCTCCTGGCAGCGGTAACCAGGTTTTTGGCTAAAATGTCCTAGTACTGTGTAAAGTTCATGATGACGTAGACCTTAACAAGGGCCCCAGGAGCAGTGGAAGCAAAATAGCCCCATAACGTCAAAGATCCACCACCATATTTTACAGTAGGTATGAGTTAATCTTTCTTTCGAAGCCAAACCCACCACTAGCCCAAGAGCTATATTTTCATGTAATCCAACACACGTAAATGACTGGAGTATGCTAAACGGCAATGGCCTTGGATTGGAACCTGTGCTGTGGTCAGATTATATGAAAATAGAGTTCTTAGGCCATGTACACCAGTGGTGGAAAGCTGCATAAAAAGAAAAGACCATACCTACTGTAAAATATGTGGACTTGCTCATCAAAAAAATCTCTTTCTCTGAGTAATTGTATTAGTATAAAATATTATTTAAAAAAATGTAGCATGCAATATAGCTCAGAAATGTTCATTGTATTATTTATTTTCATTCAGTCTTTTTCGTTCATCTATCAAGGGTGCCAATCATTTTGGACCCGAGTGTACATAAAGCAATTCACGCTCAACATTTAGCATGGCAGAGTGAATATCAAGGGTGCCGCCACTATTACTGAGGCTAATATCTTCTTTGTGCCAGGAGCGGAAACGCTGTGTGATCTAAACCGGAGGCTTTCATCTGAGAATGTCTGCCTCTGAAAGCATTGCAATCCACTTCAGTCGCTGGTTATGATGCAAATCACACACAAGGCTGCGACTGACAAAAGACAATTTAACATCAGATCGAATGGTCTGCTATACACTGCTATAGTCACGAAGCAAATTCAATTGAGGGCAAACCATCAGCTGGATCCTCATGAGTTTCAGCATCCAACCTGAAGAAAAACTGATCTCTGAACTAGACATTCAGTCTAAAACCTCATATTTCTAATAAGCATTAAACAAAACTGTTTTCATGGTACTGCAGCTTATCAATATTTTGTGATGACAATGCTCGCCAAGGGCCTCCCGGGTGGCGCAGTGGTTAAGGGCGCTGTACTGCAGAGACTCTGGGTTCGCGCCCAGGCTCTGTCGTAACGCACAATTGGCCTAGTGTCGTCCGGGTTAGGGAGGGCCTGGTCGGTAGGGATGTCTTTGTCTCATCTCGCACCAGCGACTCCTGTGGCGGGCTGGGCGCAGTGCATGCTAACCAAGGTTGCCAGGTGCACGGTGTTTCCTCCGACACATTGGTGCGGCTGGCTTCCGGGTTGGATGCGCACTGTGTTAAGAAGCAGTGCGGCTTGGTTGGGTTGTGTATCGGAGGACGCATGACTTTCAACCTTCGTCTCTCCCGAGCCCGAATGGGAGTTGTAGCGATGAGACAAGATAGTAGCTATTACAACAATTGGACACCACGAAATTGGAGAGAAAATGGGGTAAAAATCCCCCCCCCAAAAAAAATTTTTTTTAAGAATGCTCACCGGGTCAAGGAGGGTTAGGCTTGAAGCTCATCAGTTTGCCTTGAATAGGATTTGTAGGAAATCGGTTTATCTGATAGGCATGTCACCTCTTGAAGGCTCTCAAAAATGAGACACTATACAAAAGAAGAAAGCAGAGATAATACCCTCTGCTATGACTGTTCTACATGCCCTGGCAGCAAGACCCTGAGATAGACATCCTGTGTGTGTCCATGTCACTGTTTCAGCCAGGCCAATAATTTCAGGGAGCAGGTAAACAGATGCTGCAGCTCACCAGGGCTGTGCAGCGCTCCGCACCACATCAATTTAAACGGATGCTGTACACGGTCCCTATAGATCAGCACGCCTGGCCCACAGATGGCCTACCTGCCATGAATTAAAAAGAGGCACACCAAAACACACACCTCCCTGAGGAGGAATATTCATTGACCAGCATTAATGTCCCCTCGAGCTGAGTGTACAACATGGTACCATTGTCTTGAGTGACATGTGATTACATTCATAGGGGTGATGTAACACTAAAAAGCTTTACAGTTAGATGACCAAGTCGTAGGCTGCAGCAAAATAATGCAGGGTTGAATACATCTATGCTTACAGTTACAGCACTTCAAGTAGTTATACTGAAAAAATGATCGCCTTGCACTGAGCGGAAATCATATGTTTTTCAGTACAGGAAGTGAGGGGAGTCAACACCATTTATGACTAAATACAACTCCACTACGTCCTTTATTCAGTTAATGTTCACAGGGAAACAAGTAGTGAAATCGTAAACATAAAATTGCAGGATGATTCACACAAAAAAAAACAGTGTCCCCACAAATACAATTGTATGCTCTGCTAAGCAACATTGCCTCTGAACAGAATGCACAGACATCAAATTGTACATTGCAATTGTAATGACAGGCCGTCTGACAGAGTACATTGGTGAGAAACAAATGACCCATGTAGCAGATGCCAAGAGATTGAGAAGCGGCGGGTAGCCTAGTGGTTAAGCGGTGGAAAATCTGTCGATGTGCCTTTGAGCAAGGCACTTAACCCTAATCGCTTCTGTAAGTCACTCTGGATAAAAGCATCAGCTAAATTACCAAAATGTCAAATGTAAATGAGCAAATATGCCAAGTTGAGGCACATGGATGGGTGTGTGTGTGTGCTGACGGACAGTCATTGAAGCTATTGTGCTCAAACACAGTAGCCTTGCATATATACCTGTTGCTCGAGCAACGCCGCTGTTCAATCTACCTCTTCATCCACCCCCTGGGTCATATGAGAGCAGAGTTTTTTGTTTTTTTTGTGAAGTGCAAATAGTGCCTTCTCCCCTCCCACATGCTGTGTGCACAACACACATAAACACACACACACACGGTGGACACTGACAAGAAAGAAAACCCCAAATGAATTTAGAAATAAGACTGTTGTTCTGCTGTTCTCTCCCAGATGTTCATTAAAGAGTGTTTGTCCCGGGCTCCTTCAGAGTTATGGTCTACTGTACATCGATGATTCATTCAACTAACATAAGAGAAACCAGCACAACCTCTTATAATCCACCAGTGCTGCTGCTGACACAAAACAATTATATTCCTTTCAGCTTGATGTTAGTATCCAAATATTAATATAAAGTATATACATCTACAGTATGTGTCAGTAAACACATTTTTTTATCATTTAGGGAAAAAAAAGGAAAGACTGAATATCAACCATGGTGTTGGACAAAAACAGACCTGAAATTCAACTAATGAAAAACCATGTGTGCCAAACAGGCCTTTTTTATGGCACTTTTCGTGCTTAAAGTTGTTTTTAAATGGCTTTTACCCTCAAATGACATTGTTTTATTATTTTATGTGGGTGCTTAATCTCAAGCGCGAGCTGAAGTGACTGAGTAATCTAGTTAACATTGACAGAGAACAGACAGCTCTTGGTTTCTTCTCACTGGGGAGAAAAACAAACAGGAAGCGTAGCAACAGTGAATGGCCTCGGTGTAAATAGAACAATTTTCTGCCTATTTCAGCAAACCTATCTTTTATCTGTGCTGCCATGAAGAACAAATGAAAGGTTAATATGACTTATTTAGCAGGTATTCCTGATTAAAATACACATTCGTCTGTAGCCTCGTCCTCCGCTTGAGTAAGAATACAGTTGGCCATTATCTTCTTTGATTCGTCACAGTATCTATTTAAATCGCACGTTGGATTTTTACTTAAATTGGCCTGTACTGTGAAATCTATTCAATAGTTCGTTGATAATGTGTGCGTGTCTTCTTTGTTATTATGTAGCCTAATGAAATTATGTGAAATTCTATGACAGAGAAATTTTAGATAAATGTTCAACTTCAGCACTCCCTACATCAACGTCCATGTGTAGACTGACACCATGCTAGATGCCAAAATATAAGCAGCAATATCATGACGTTAGGCAGCAAGAGGTAAAAAACTAGAAAGGTTAGCCAAAACAAACACAGTTTCAGTGGTTTTGCACTATTCTGAAAAAATATAAAACATGTCAACGATACTAGCCCCTTAATTTCCTTCTGCCTCAAATTGTTTCATATAATACCCTGTATAGGCCAGGTAGTGCCACAGTCATAGCTTAACCAGCTTCATCTATATTTCAGTTTGTACCTCTAAAAGCACATGTTACAAGAGTGTAACATGTGCTTTTAGAGGTACAAACTGAAATCTAGAAGACCTGAGAGGGCTGGGGCTTCTGCAGAATGGCTGAACTTGAAGCTCCTCTCGGGCTGGACTAGGGGGTTGCACGTGAGCAGAGTGTCTGCCGGATGCTGGTCGGGGTGAACAAATCCTTTTCCCTGTCACTGGGCTGCCCAGTAATCTAATCTAATGCCACATGTCAGATCGATTTGTGTATGCTTATAGGGTATAAGTCCCTGCAAGGCATGCAGACAGCTACTGCAGGGGGTCCGCGGCCAGATCTCAAAATATATTTAAAAATACATGTTTATGAATATTATTAAAAACAGATTAAACATATTTTGGCAAAGGGAATAAGTTGAGGGTGTAATACAGTATTATGGATCTAGAATTTCTGCTCTTTCCGACAATTATCAATGTTTTCAACTCAATACTTGTTGTTTTCCCCAAAATAAATACATTTAGAAAAAAAAATATATATATACATATATATATTTCCCCCCCCCATGCTTTAAAATGGCAAAGTTCTCCCTCTGCCTCATGGAAAAATGTGTCGAATTTCAGGATATTAGCTTTAAAACTGCATTTAAAAAAATCTCTGCCACATGACAAAATGTGTAGAATTGCAGGAAATTTGCTTGAAAACTGCTAAATTCTCTCTGACACCAAGAGGAGGGCCTTTAAAATGTTCCTTCCCAGTGCCAGAGCCTTGGTTTGTCTGGCCATGCACTGTCAAAAAGTCATAGTAAAACTCTAAGTATGCTATTTTTACCTCACTTGAGTTGTGTTCTGATTATGAGGGGGTCCCCAATGAATTAGGCATCACAAAAAGCATCCCCAGCCCCCAAAAAGTTTGGCAACCCCTGCGATATGGAATAGAATGTGTAAGAGCGAATGTGACTGTGTGGTTATTTTTATATGGCTGGTTATAGCTGCCTGGTTTAACAGATTTAATAGGAGGTCTCATAATGGATGTTTCATCAATAATCTCTGTTTTGTATGTGAAGCATTGCAATCTGTTTAACCCAAAAACGTTTAATTGAAGGAGAAAGCCAATTACATTACTGGTTGGGCATGTTGCAGATGTACTTGCTAAATCAGGCCTCACACGTAAGTGACATAATTATCGTTGCCTGTCATGGTTGCCCTTCCTCTTTCGTGAAAAGTAAATAACGCTCTAAATCAACTATTCAAATACCTATTTATTTTACTGAAATGTATGTCCCTCAGTTTTATGCCATTGGTGTTACCGCCTTGAAAATCACAGATTACAGTACAAAGATATACAAGGACGTTGAGCATTCTCTCCATTGGCGAACTGCTACTGGGGAAGAGGTCTGTCTATATTAAATACAATTATTAGCTAATCACACCCTTTTAGTATGTCATACATTTGAGGACTCCATTGATCATTTGGTGTGTGTAAATTCAAGTGTCACTTGGTGGTAGTCAATTTAAATGAAGCATTAGTGGCCTCCACTAATAATTAAGTAATTAAGCTACTATATTAGTTATTTTAGAATGGGAAGATGTACCCAAATACATTTAAATAATACAAATCTAGAAAAATTGAGTTGACAAAGCTTGCGGTCTAATTTATGATCGTGTTTGTCATCAAAAGTTATTTGAATTTTAATGTTTCCACTGTGACTTATGATAGGAGGCCGGGTTCAAAAGCAAGGGGACAAAAGAGTTGTTATGGAGACGAACACAAAAAAGGTACTCATGCCCCCCTTCCCCCTAATTTGCACTTGCATATACAGCCTCCCCTGTAGGTTCTTCACCCACACGTAGTCCACAGGTCTGTTTATAGCAGACCTATTGTCCTTCGCACCCAGATAATAATCTCTCATCAGCAGCGGTTTTCCCAAATGGAAATAAAACCACCACAAAGACACAAAATGTCCTTCCTCTCATATCAGCAATTTCCTTTCAAACAGCAATGACACACTTTTATTTTCCTTATCACGTTGGCATTTAATTATTTATTCTTGGTCCTTTGAGCTCCAACGTGCAGCTTGTCAATCAGGCAAATGCAGTGTTAGCCTGATCATATCCTTGTTTGAACTTCTCAAGTGGAGGCTCTCTATGGGATCGCAGGTGCTACTCAGCTCTCTGGGACTTCTCAATCCTGACTTGCCTGATTAACTCCTGGCATTTACTTAGCTTACCTTAGGAGCTGATTGGAGCCCGTAGGTAAACAGCAACACAGTGTATTAGTCTGGTCCAACCACAGTGTATTAGAACATCCCCTGCCAACCAACCATTTGAACCCTACCAGAGCAGACATGGAGCCAGTCCCATAGCAACCCCCTCCAGCACCAGTCTCTTCATTTGTCTCTTAGCCTTCCTGTGTACTATCAGAGTTTTGGATCAGAGGAAATGCAAACTGCAGCAGGAAAAAATTCTAAGAAAAGAAATTACCATCAATTTATTTCATACTGAATGAAGTTAAACTGAGGAGAAAAAACATGGCCCTTGTCAGAGGAATATAAGCTGATCATAAAACTAAACAGTTCTCCTTCAGCTCATCTGAGCAGTTTGCCAACTAGTGTGATCTACTGTAGGCTATAGCCTAAAATCCATCTGCTGTGAGTTTATACCGGTACTAATAAAACAAACATTGATTTGCTGTGCCACAGCAAAAATCAATATTTTTCTCTTTATTTTTCTCCAACATCATAGTATTTCTACCAAACTTAGTTGTAATAAACTTGTGTTATGCTTTTCTTCAGTAAATAGATCTGTTTGGGTACAACAACAGCTTTCTAAAAGGTTATGTAGTTCTTTGTGGCACTGTGGCCACCAAACCTGCCTGCGCATGAAACACAGAGCATCGCATTTGGTTAATTTCCTCACAGTATTGATGTTTCTTTCAGAACCTGGGTCAATTCTGACATATAGCAGCAAATAACGTGAGGTCATTCACGCTCGAATGAGTGATGCTGTCCAAGGTATCAGATGAAGGCATTCCGAGCCCAAATGACAGGAAGTCAGTAATGTGGTTGTGGCGAGGTCTGTCATGCTCACCCTCCGAGGTGAATCGATTGTAAATTCAATGATGATAAACAGCCTACGAGACCTGGTGTCTATGTCTTTAATCTGTTCCCACCTTGCAGACACACAGCTGTAAACAGAACTATAGTGGGCCATTTATTGGCCACACCTAGGAGGAAGGCGCTGATAAGTGTCACACAATCCGGCAGTCAATTTGTTTGCCATGTAACAGATATTGAGGTGACAGCAGTTCTCCAATGGCTAGATCATCAACTATCCCCACTGGGTTAAGAAATAAAAGTATTTTACTGGATTTTGAGAGAGTTGATGCATGTCAATACATTTTCCACATACATTTTCGATCCATTAATATGTGTCAAAGGCATTTTTGTTACCTACAGTGGTTCATCCTTTAAAAGTTGCAGCGTACTGCGGTGCAGCTTGCATGGTGCCGCAGAATTTTATGGCACGTTATTTACGTGTGAATCACTGGTAGCATTAATGCTAGTTAGTGCTAGTTTGCCCACCAGAGGGCATCTTTGAGAAGCATTTGATAGCCTTCAATAGTGGCTGTACTAGAGAATTTAAAACCTTTTTGAAAGAACATAGTATACGGGACAGATTTTAAGAAAAGTTGCTTGTTTAATTTGATTCATATTATGATGTTTCTATTCCAAGAAAAACACAAAAAAACTTGGGGTTTCCGTTAGGATGGAACGGAAAATATGGCACTGTACAACATGACGGTCGGGAGTACAGTACTGGACTACTTCGCTAAAGAATCCCCGTGTCGTGCGGGCATGTGGGAGACCGGGGTTCAATTCCCCGACAGGGAGGAAGGAGTAGGCTGTCCTTGTAAATAGGAATTTGTTCTTAACTGACTTGTCTAGTTAAAGGTTACACGAGCATAACATTTTTATTCCCTAATTTTCTAATTGTAGTCTAACCAATACCCAAATGGAAATTCAGTGAAAATAAAAATCTAATTGATTTATCAAGACCAGTCCCCATGCTTGTTTCAGAGCAGTGCGATACTGTGCTAAAATAGTTGTAGGCTATTGCTTCAAATTCTATTGCTTCTAACTTCAATATACTCTTTAAATAAATAAGACCTACACCACTTTTAACAGCACATTACTCAACACTAGTGAGACTCATGTCGCCTACGGTTGGCCTTCAGTATATCGAAAAATATGACGTGACTCTTCCAATAATTACATAGAGGATTGGAGGATATTTCTGTAATTCAGTGATATTTATTCCCATAGTAATTCATTATGGAGCCATAACTAAATAAACATCTGCATTTTGAAAGAGTATTTTTATAATTACTTTATTATGAAAGCATAAAGATGCCATTATTAGTTACATTGTTTTAGGTTGAACGTGCAGACTGGCACTAAGAACAAACAGCTAGAACGTTTCCCTAGTCAGCGACATTATTAGTGCAATGCCTCAAAGTGTTGCCAGTGTGGCGAGGTGGGGGTCCTTCCTTCCTTCCATCCCTCCCTCCCTCCGGGCTAGGTCGGTCTTCTGTGCACAGCTCTGCGGCCCATCCCGTGGCCCCTGACCCCGTGCCTTGAACCTCACACGCTTTCAGTGGATACAGCAGGAGAACTGCAAGGCAATCCCATTGTGCGCCACTCGGGAGCCATGACCGATATATATTGTCCTGCTAATAACGGGGTTAATAATATATCTGTGAGAATATACAACAGGCTTTTATATAATTCTAAACTAATAAATAATAACTTTGTTCAAAAAAATAATATTTTGGAGATGATTTTGTATTCAAATAACATCAAATGAGCGAGAAAAAGGGCATTCTTGAACATGGGGTGAAACATCGTTACTAATTTGTAAATAAAGCCAGTTTGTTATTTAGAATTATTTATTTCTGTTTTTAGAGGGAGAGAAACCAATAACCTACAGTCATCTCATGTGACTCCCAGTCGAGGCCAGCTCGGGTATTGAACCAGCATCTGTAGCAACACAGCTTGCACTACTATGCAGTGTCTTAGACACTGAATGAAGTATAACGTGACCGATCGGGAGTGGCCTACAGTAAGAGCAAAATAATCCTAACAAAATAAAATAATAAAACCTTAGTGTAACAACAGTTTTCGTAAGTAATACTGAAGTTGTGCACAATTATCAGTTTATATTTAGGTTTATGTCACCCATTCATTGTCAGAGACACAGTAGGACACAAAAGCATAATCGGTGCTCCATCTCCCCCGTGCGCTGGTCTGGAGCAATGAAGTGGTGACGCAGGTTATCATGCTAAACCACACATTACCTAAGTCCCGCAGCATAATCACAAAACTTTTAGTGGCGCAACCACTGCATATTATCACTGTCCCTCAGGGAATTGAATAGCCACACCAACACGATGAAAAGCAACTAAAAAATACCTGATAAACCATCTACTTTTTCACATCCTCCATCCATGTAAATCAAACATTTGCCTCAAGAGAAGAGCTTGAAGAGCTCTGCCACACAACAAAGGAGCCAGTAAGTGCACTGTGTATACCTGACCTGTATGGTGGAGTTTGGGGTTGTGTGCAGCCCATCGCCTGAATGAACCTCATCTTTGCAGGGCAGAATGAGCAGGGGCAGGCGAGGTCAAAGGGAGGGGGAGAGAGAGCGAGGGAGACAGACCTGTCAATTGACTGCCTTTCATCAGCTGTCAGTGCGAACCATGCACAAGGTGGATTAAAAGAGACAGGAACGCACACACGCTGGAGTGGAACATCAAACAGTGGGGAGTGAAGAGGTGCGTCAGAGTATCTCTGATGACACCAATGGACACAGGAAGTGCTCCCTTTCGATTGCTCCAAACGAGCACTGGTGAGATGCTGAAGGCCAGACTGCAGAGATGGACACATGGAGTTGTTCCAGGTGAACTGGCAAAATGAGAGAGGATCCTTTGTGAAAACGGGATGCAGAAAAATGACAGTTCTTAAGGCGTCCGCATACTTCCCATGCGAAACAGTTTGTGCATCTATTATGATGGCATTTTGTGATGTTATTTGTTCATTTTAGTCTTTGGCAAGGGTTTTTTCTGACTGTTTGGGCAAACATTTTTCTTGAGGCTATCCACTGTTTGATAGGGATTCTTCAATTAAGTGTGTTGTCATTCAAGGAGGGAAGACTCGTTTTCATGCATATTTCTTAAATTGAGAAATACTGCACCAAACATCTTAGTTAGAGGTAAAACTGTGTGACTAAGACCTACTCCTAAAAAACAACAAAATTACAGATTTCTTGAGATATCTTAGATCATTAGTGTCCAGGACGTTGATCGCGGTCGACCCGTCAATTGCAACGTTCTTTCTAGTAGACCGCATAAAAAAGTTTCAAAATGTATGCACAATTTTTATTTTTTGGGGCAATTCAGCATTACCATCGAGTCTGCTTAAAAATAATGAGGTCCACTGTTCTGAAGCACCATATGCTTTGCTTACAGGTTAGCTTCTTTCTCGAATACTACTGCACAGCCAAAATATTTTTTCATTTTTTAAACTGCAAAATAGACATACAATTGGACCAACCCGCAGCACTATAGCTGCTACATTTGTTTTCCAAACTATAACTACCATAGCAACTGTCTGAAGTTAGTACGTTTACATTTCCACGCTTGCGAGACCTGTAACAGAATATTCTTTGTTATTCCAGTGGTAGTTGTTATTTTACTATGTTTTTTTCTATGAAGTTGAGGTTCCATTTTTAATATGAATGCTGGACCAAGCAGCAAGAAATCGAAAATCTACCACTTTCACAGTGAGTGGGAGGAAGATGATTTTTTTCCAAATTCAAAATGTGTGTGTCTGATCTGCTATTCAAACATAGCTCTTGCCAAGAAGGGAAATGTCGAGAGGCATTTCAAAATTGTTCACAAGAAATATGAAAGTGACTTTCCAGCTCAAAGTGATCAACTCTTACTTTTCTCCTACGAAGAAGTCTCAACTAGCTGCCCAACAATCAATCTTTACAAGGCCCAGCTCAAAATCAAAGGCAGCCACAATTCCATAATTCCGGGTGAGTCGCATACTAGCAAAGCACAATAAACCGTTCCAGAATGGAGAAATGCTAAGAGAGGCCTTTTTAGAGGCAGCAGAAAAGTAGATTGTACGTAACTAAAGTCTGGGCACCCCTGTCTTAGATAAATTCAGACTATTTTGAGTAAGTGTATACTGGCTACGGCATCTCAAGGGGGACAAACAGTACTAGTGCCTATTTTTTCTCATTTATCAAGTGAAGGTCTTTTAAGGGAGTACAGACATACACTTCAGCCGAGTTCTGCTTGGAGCAAACCAAACCTAGTATGCAGACAGACGCCTTTACAGTGAAAAGTGAGGAAATGTCTTATTGATTATTCATGAAAGACGGGGAGGGACAGAATCACAGAAAAATGCTGAATAAAAGAAACAAAATCGTAAGGAAATAAAAGCAAACAAGCTCTCTAGGTCACAGGAATTAAGGATGCCCAGTGAGCACCTTTACGTCTGGTCTTGTTTTTGACACTCAGTCTGTGGGGAACTCCTCTGAACGAGCTGTGCGTGCACAGTGCTACATCTAACTGTGTACAGACAGACTCACTAGTCTCCAGCCAGCTGAAGAGAGTGAAACTCAGAGAGACAGCTCCTAACTCCAGCCAGAGACATGGTCTGCCTGAGTCATTCCCATGACCAACAGCAATGATGATGGAGAGAGTGAGAGAGATGTAGAGATGGACTGCTCTGTGGTGAGAAACGCTGTGTTCTTTCGCAGTGTCATGATCTCCTAACCACTGAGCGGAGGTGATCCTATCGACAGAGCAGTGCATTTCCCTCCATGTGTAGTATAAATAAGTGTGTGTGTGGGGGGGGGGGGGGGGGGGTGCAGTGCTGAACCCGGACATCCTTTGTCATTGAGGAGAACTAGACATCCGTTCTTAGATATAGCCATTCAGCCAGTCACTTTCTAATCTAAGCACACACCTTCAGGCACATTTGGACAACAGAAGGACCATGTAAAAAAAATATATAGTTTAAATCAATTGGTTATTTACCATTAACATTTTGGTACTAAAGAGATGGACTGATGGACACACAAATATGAAAACTTATGTATAAAACACATACAGACACACATTGTCTGGTAGGCTGTCTGAAAGCATCAGCACTCGGGGCCAGTTGATGGCTGATGATGGAATCAATGGGGCAGATGTGCAAACACGTAAGGTCTGTCAGTCTGCACCACAGGCCTCTTGTCACTAATAAACCCAGCCCAGCTTGGTCATGGAAAAAGGCTAAATTTACCCAAGCGTCCGCAACTTCCTCTCCCCCTACACATATTGAGATGGGTAGAATGTGATGGAAGGAAGGAGTGTGAAGGGAGCGAGCCCCCCCCCCTCTAGTCTACAATAGGAAGGGAAACGCATCTAAAAATCAATATTAGGAATGCAAACCGTGCTATAACTCGATGTAGGGGAGGGTGGTCAAGGTGAGAGTAAAACGGAAGCAGATAGCTCAAACCTTATCCTGGTTTACAATCATTTACCAGTAAAATTACACTATACTCTAAGCTACAACTGTGACCACACAACTAGTATGAATGACAACACTATTTTCTTTCTGCAAACAGGTTATTCAAGAGCAGGCTTTGCAGCACTCTGCAATGGAAACCAGTATTGTGCATGTCTTTTGTGTGAAACCACTAAGTAAATATCTACAGACAGCTGCAAATGGCTGTGAAAAACACTGTCAATAATATCATTTAGGAGCTTGAACCAATTCTCCTGGAAAAATGCTACTCTGAGGACAGAGCTGCTCAAGGGAGGAAGGGTGGGAGAGGGAGAGCGAGAGAAAGTAGTTCAATCACATGAAAACCATGAACCATTTGTGTGTGCCACACAAAGAGCCCAGTTCAGAGGAAAGTTGGGCCTCATCTCAGGCAATCATTCTTGGAAAAAAAATGCAAAGGAATATGCAAAGAGAGAGAGAGAGAGAGTGACCTTTTTTCAGATGGTATCGCCTTTAATCCTTAGCATGGAGTCCTGTTGGGACACAAGCTGGAAGAGGCTGATAAAACATCCTAAATGCCACTTTGCATCTGCATCTCTAGATTGCATATTAATGGAGAGCTGGCAACAGATCTGTCTGGAGAGGAGCCATTAGAGGGACGCACCAGGCAAGTTCAACACTTACCTCAGCAGCTGCAGTTGAGGTTTTACATTGGAAGGAATGTTTGAGGAAAATGTGTTGTAGCATGTCTGTGATTCATAGCTTATACAAAAATGGCTACTGCCTTCGGCTATCACTTGCACTATTACACACAGTGCATTCAGAAAGTATTCAGACCCTTAGACTTTTTCCACATTTTGTTAAAGCCTTAATCTGAAATTGAATTTGTTCCTCAACGTACACACAATACCCCATAATGACAAAGCAGAAACAGGTTGACATTTTTGCAAACATATAAAAAAAAAAATTTAAACACACCTTAAGTGTAAGTATTCAGACCCTTTGCTATGAGACTAGAAATTGAGCTCAGGTGCATCCTGTTTCCATTTATCATCCTTGAGCTGTTTCTACAACTTGGAGTCCACCTGTGGTAAATTCAATTGATTGGAAATTATTTGAAAAGGCACACACAGCTGACAGTGCATGTCAGAGCAAAAACCAAGCCATGAGATTGAAGGATATGTCCGTATATCTGGGGAAGGGTACCAAAAAAATGTCTGCAGCATTGAAGATCACCAAGAACACAGTGGGCTCCATCATTCTTAAATTGAAGAAGTTTGGAACCACCAAAACTCTTCCTAGAGCTGGCTGCCTGGCCAAACTGTGCAATCGGGGGAGAGGGGCCTTGGTCAGGGAGGTGACCAAGAAACCAATGGTCACTCTGACAGAGCTCCAGAGTACTTCTGTGGAGTCAGGCCTTTATGGTAGAGTGGCCAGACGGACGCCACTCCTCAGTAAAAGGCACATGAGGGCCTGCTTGGACTTTGCCAAAAAGGCACCTAATGGACTCGCAGACCACGAGAAACATGATTCTCTGGTCTGATGAAACCAAGATTGAACTCTTTGGCCTGAATACCAAGCGTCACGTCTGGAGGAAACCTGGCACCATCCCTACGGTGAAGCATGGTGGTGGCATCATGCTGTGGGGACTGGGAGGCAGGGACTAGGAGAGAAGTCAGAATCAAGGGAAAGATGAACGGAGCAAAATACAGAGAGATCATTGATGAAAACTTGCTCCGGAGTCATCAGGACCTCAGACTGGGGTGAAGGTTCACCTTCCAACAGGACAATAACCCTAAGCACACAGCCAAGACAACACAGGAGTGGCTTTGGGACAAGTCTCTGTATATGTTTGAGTGCCCCAGCCAGAGCCCAGACTTGAACCCAATCAAACATCTCTGGAGAGACCTGAAAATAGCTGTGCAGCAACACTCCCCATCCAACCCGACAGAGCTTGAGAAGATCTGCAGAGGAAAATGGGAGAAACTCCCCAAATATGGGTGTGCCAAGCTTGTAACGTCATACCCAAGAAGACTAGAGGCTGTAATCGCTGCCAAAGGTGCTTCAACAAAATACTGAGTAAAGGGTCTGAATACTTATGTAAGTGTCATATCAGTTTTAAAATGTTTAATACATTTGCTAAAATGTAAAAAATAAAATAAATAAAAAAGTCAGAATGGGGTAAGTGTGTGTAGCTTGATGAGGGAATTTTGCAATCAAATTTAGAATAAGGCTGTGACGTAACAAAATGTGGAAAAGTTCTGAATGCTTTCTGAATGCACTGTAGGCTACAGAGCAACAAAAAAAACACAGTTTGAAGCAAAGCGTGAAACTCAAACAAGCTTAATATGGGAAAATGTAATGGTAGAGATATAATTAGGTATCTCTCAAATTAATGAGGGTAAAATAAAAATGATGTTCATTGGCTCCCTCTTCAAAACAAACATCGCACACACACACAACTGTAATTTACAGATCATGTCATGCTAGAAAGCATGGCTTACTGAGAGGATAATCAGTAAATAAGGATTACTGAGACATTTATTGGAAGAGACATAGCGAAGAACAAATGTTAGTGGCATTGCCCCCTGCTGGACAGGATGAAAGCTGCTCCTTTAATTACAATGAATATGAAATAATTGTTCAGAGAAATGACCTCTTGAATGAAACTAAAATTAACTTGGAGCCAATACAAATGACAGTTATACACACAGAAAGAAGCAGCGTTGGGATGTGTGAGCGGTGGAGTCAGCAATTAGCCTAGACTTGACATTTCAGTCCCAAATGGTCGTTAGGCGTTACTTCCGAAAAACCCCAATGTGAAAATGCTAATATCTCTAAATTGCTGCAATTAGAAAAGGTTTGCTCTAAGGCCTGATTATGTGTTCTTTCAAAATGTTACTGGGGGTAATTGACTTCTCAGATGGGGGAAGTTAAAACATGTGTGTCAATAGATCAAGTATGTCATGCTTCTTCTCTAATGGCTATGGTCTCTATCATGTTAATATCTGTGAATAAAAATGTATCAAATCAGTGAAACCGATAAATGTCACCATTAGGTGTTTTGTTGTTTAGCAAATTAACGTTTCACAAATGTACCTCATCTATAAGAGTTAAACACCATTGCCAAAATGTGACAATTGATTTGGACCCCAAAAAATAACATGGAGCACCGATACGATACTTTGTTTGTTATTCTTCTTAAGGAAAACGGTTCCCCTAGTTGAACATGGGGGATCAAACGTGTCAGTAGCCTTCTGGCTCTTTGTCGGAAACAAATAGGCATTCAACTCGGGTGGTCTTTAAGAAAGATGACTGCTGTTTTACATGGGGGAGGGGGGAGGAACAGTATCTTAAGAGAAGCCCACCGTTTTAATGGAGCTGCGAGTCTTCTCTTTCCACTCATGGCTGCTCAGCTCAAAGGTGCAGTGCACGTAGGTCTCTCTGTCATACGAGCCCAGGATAAACAGCCTGAAGGAGAAATTACAGAACAAAAAGCTCATTTAGACAGTACATCATTGCGGATTCTCCTGGTCTCCCTATGTATAGTGCATCGGCTATTGTATGTAAACCTGTTGATGCCACTATGTTTTCTGGTGCTACTAAGATGTATCAGAGAGACCCCTGACCAATGGTTGCAATGATACTAAAGCAAACAAACACTGTCAAGGCTATTGCTGCCCCCTGGTGTAGTGATGAAAATACACAAGAAAAACATAAACTACTGTAGTATAGCAGTAGTATCTGCACATTTGAAGTGTTGAGCTATTTACACTCCCGTAATTATTTTTTTGGGACGGTGAAGATAAAATGTTTCAGTACAGAATTCCAACTTTTATTTGAGGGTATTTTTTTTAATACATACCTGTTTTACAGCACTTTATGTATCTAGTACCCCAATTTGAAGGTGTCATAAGTATTTTTACAAATGTACTTGTGTATAAAAGTAGTCAAGTGTTGTATTTGGTACCATATTCCTAGCACAAATTGACTACATCAAGCTTGTGACTCCACAAACTTGTTGGATGCATTTGCAGTTTGTTTTGGTTGTGTTTCAGATTATGATGTGCCCAATATAAATGAATGGTAAATAATGTATGGTGTCATTTGAGTCTTTTTTTATTGTAAATAAGAATGGAAAATGTTTCTGAACACTTCTACATTAATGTCATGCTACCATGACTATGGATAATCCTGAATACTGATGAGAAAGTTAGACGCACAAAGATCATACTCCCAAGACATACGGACCTCTCACCATTACCAATGTATTATTTATTTTTTTGGGGGGGGTATAATATTTATGCCTGTAACTTTCTCGCTCATCATTATTTAAGACTGATTCATGATTATCCATAATCATGGTAATATCCACATTGTGTTCAGAAACATTCTATTCTTATTTACAAAAAAAGTGCCTTCAAAAACACAATACATTATTTTCCATTCATTTCTATTAGGGACAACATAATCCGAAACACAACCAAAATAAACTGCAAATGATTCCAACAATTTTGTCGAGTCACAAGCTTGATGTAGTCATTGTGTGCTAGGAATATGGGACCAAATACGACACTTGACTACTTATGACACCTTCAAATAGGGGGTAATAGATACATAAAGTTATTTCTTTCATAAAGTTATTTCTAAAACGGTAAAACAGTTATATAAAACACCCTAAAAAAAAAAGGTGACATTCTGTAGTGTCTCATATGAAACGGTTCATCTCAAATCCAAAATGCTGGAGTATAGAGCCAAATGAAAAGTTTTTGCTTCACTGTCCAAAATAATACATAGGAGAGTATTCTTGTGTATTGTGGGATTCATTTCTACAATATACAGTACGTAGACCTATTTGAAATTGATGGTTTCAAAATGTATATTTTTTAACTTAATTTTATGGTCATAAAAATACAACTGACAAGTGTTTAAAAAAGCAAATAAAAGAAACGGTAGTAACCATTTTTTATTTTCCCCAATTAGACCACTGGATAAACCCATTACTTAAATCAATTGAGTCCCCAATTACTGTATACAACAAGCTCAGTATTTATACAAGATGTGTGGATTCTGGATTAACAATATACTGACTGTGTCTCCATCTGGTGGTAGTAGACAGCACATTTTACACAGACTTGATAACTTAATACTGTCACGGACTGATTGCAAATCTTCAAGCTCCTCTCTGAATTTGGGTAAAAGCCGACCACTAAAGCTTTGGACACCCTTCTGTCTTGACCAGCGGTTTTTCATTATTTTTGCTATTTTCTACATTGTAGAATAGTGAAGACATCGAAATAACACAGTGATAACCAAAAAAAAGTGTTTAACAAATAAATATTTTAAATTTGAGATTCTTCAAAGTAGCCACCCTTTGTCTTGATGACAGTGTTACAAACTCTTGGCATTCTCTCAACCAGCTTCATGAGGAAGTCACCTTGGAATGTACTTCAAATTAACATGAGTGCCTTGTAAGAAGTTAATTTCTGGAATTTGTTTCATTCTTAATGCTTTTGAGCCAATCAGTTGTGTTGTGAAAAGGTAGGGGTGGAAATCTGCCCTTTGGTCTGATGATTCCCAAATTTGCGATTTTTGCTTCCAACGGCCATGTCTTTGTGAGATGCCGAGTAGGTGAACAGATGATCTCCGTATATGTGGTTCCCACCGTGAAGCATGGAGGAGGTGCTTTACTGGTGACACTGTCTGATTTATTTAGAATGCAAGGCACACTTAACCAGTATGGCTACCACAGCATTCTGCAGCAATACGCCATCTCATCTGGTTTGTGCTTTCAACCTCCAGGCTGTGTAAGGGCTATTTGACCAAGAAGTGCTGCATGAGTGCTGCATCAGGCCTCCACAATCACCATTGAGATGGTTTGGGATGAGTTGGAATGCAGAGTGAAGGAAAAGCAACCAACAAGTGCTCAGTATATGTGGGAACTCCTGGAAAAGCTGGTTGAGAGAATGCAAAGTGTGCAAAGCAAATGTATTTTTTTTTTTACTTTTATTGAACTAGGAGAGTCAGTTAAGAACAAATTCTTACTTACAATGATGGCCTAGGAATAGTAGGTTAACTGCCTTGTTCAGGGCCAGAACAACAGATCTTTACCTTGTCAGCTCGGGGATTCGATCTAGCAACCTTTTGGTTACTGGCTCGAACCACTAGGCTACCCTGCCGCCCTGTCATCAAGGCTACTATGAAGAAACTCAAATCATTTGTTTAACACTTTTTTGGTTACTACATGGTTCCATAGTTTTGAAGTCAACACTATTACTCCACAATGTAGGAAATAGTTCAAAATAATAATAATAATTCAAAGTGAATGAGTAGGTGTCTCCAAGCATTTGACTGGTAACTCTATATTCATACAGAGCCTAGTGAAAGTCTACAAACCCCTTGCACAGTCTTCACATTTTGATGCCTTACAATTACATCTGAAAAAAGAGATTCATTTGGATTTTATTCCTACAGATCAACACAACCTACTGCTCGTGGCAATGTCATTTCACTAAGTTTACCTTTAAGGGCCTTGGTTGCAAACAGAATGGATGATTTGGAGTGGATTATTTAACACCAGCTTTCTTCTTTTCATTTTGTCATACAGGCCAGTAATGTGGAGTGAAAGCAAAGTTGATCCTCTGTATTTTCAAGTATTGTGGTGGCAGCATCAGGTTATAGATATGCTCGTCACCTGCAGCCACTGGGGAGTTTGTCCGGATTTAAATATTAAAAAGGAGCCCAGGTTAAAAGTTAAAAGGAAAACCTACAGCAGTCTGAGTTGTATTTGTCAGCGGGAGAATTACACAGATTTTAACACCAAAGTCAACGTTTGAATATTGCTGTCCATCAATGATTCCCAACCAAATTGACTGAGCTTGAGCAATATTGACAAAAAAACTATAGCTGCTGTAGGAGTCGTGCTTAGTTGGCAAAATCTTATTCAAAATGAGTCCCAGTTGAATTACTGCCAAAGCTTCTTCCACCAAGTATTAACTCTGGGGTGTGAAAATATATGCATTCATATATGCAATGTGTATTTTCTATTAATTTGGAGGGGGAAAAAAATTGACTTTGAAATCCCTTTTTAGATAGAATTTTAGACTTTCACTTGCGATGTATTTTGGACACATGGTAGGCAAGAAAAATGCAAGCATGCTATCATTACCTTTTAAGAGGTTTCTCACCGTCTGTTGGTAGTAACCAGACAGAAAGTAGCCAAAACTAAGAGAACATAAAGAACATGATAGGCAGTTTAAAGAGATCCTGTTGCAATTTGCAATCGATCAAATATTCATCTGGACCAGTGCACTGTTCACTTCAGGCCTATGTAGAATATCCTGATATTCCTCTGAATATCAACAACCTTTTTTCCCTTAAAAATGCATTGCCTATCCCCCAAAAACTAAGACCTCGCAGTTTGGTTGCAGTTGGCACCATCCCAATGGAATTCCACATAGACAAACCCAATATTGGGCACGGTAAGTTGAGGTGGATGGTTGTCATTGTCAGACATGTCTGGCTGGCACAGTGAGGTAATAGGGTATCCATTTGCAGCAGCTGTGAGGATAGGAGTGTCAGCCAGCCAGTCATAGCGTTGGCCTGGCCTCATTAATGGGCAGGGACTGTGCATTATTAATGAGGAGCCGGTTTCTGGATGTCCTACTGTTTGCAGCCACTCCACTAATATACCAGACCCAAGCAACATAAAGGCTTACACCACCGTCAGCAGAGGGTGGAGGAGATAGAGCTCAGACCCAGAGCTGGCATGTTTACACATTTTCATTGGCCCAGAGTAGAGCTCTGGAGGTCATGAAATTGTGTCATCTGGTTGTCATGCAAAAGTCTGCCGGTCTCACGGTAATTTGCAGCTAATTAACATAAACATGTTTAGCATCTCAAGGCCTCCGCGCATACAAGCCGCTGATGCATGCATTTCCAACATCTACATTTAAAAAAGTCTAATAAATCAATTTAATATACACCATCACAATAAATCCATTATTTATTTTAGTCAGATCGAAAGGAATTTGCCCTCCTTTCGGCAAATCTGAGCACGACTACATTTTGTTGCTCCCAGCCTATAGACAGAAACTAAAACAGGAAACGCCCGCGCTCAGGTCTGTTCAACGCTGGTCCGACCAATCTGATTCCACGCTTCAAGATTGTTTCGATCACATGGACTGGGATATGTTCCAGATAGCATCGGACAACAACATTTATGTATATGCTGAGTTTATTAGCAAGTGCATCAGTGATGTTGTACTCACGGTGACTATTAAAACCTTCCAACCAGAAACCGTGGATTGATGGCAGCATTCGCGCAAAACTGAAAGTGCGAATCACTGCTTTTAATCACGGCAGTACAAACAGTGTAGCTATTCCCTCCGCAAGGCAATCAAACAAGGGTCAGTATAGAGATAAAGTAGAGTCACAATTCAACGGCTCAGACACGAGACGTATGTGGCAGGGTCTACAGGCAATCACGGATTACAAAAAAAACCAGCCGCGTCGCGGACCAGGATGTCTTGCTCCAGACAGACTAAATAACTTCTTTGCTCACTTTGAGGACAATACAGTGCCACTGACAAGGCCCGCTACCACAACCTGCGGGCTCTCCTTCGCTGCAGCCGACGTGAGTAAAATATTTAAACGTATTAACCCTCGCAAGTCTGCCGGCCCTGACGGCATCCCTAGCCCCGTCCTCAGAGCATGCCCAGACCAGCTGGCTGGTGTGTTTATGGACATATTCAATCAATCTCTATCCCAGTCTGCTGTTCCCACATGCTTCAAGAGGGCCACCATTGTTCCTGTTCCCAAGAAAGCAAAGGTAACTGAGCTAAATGACTATCGCCCCATAGCACTCACTTCCGTCATCATTAAGTGCTTTGAGAGACTAGTCAAGGATCATATCACCTCCACTTTACCCTACACCCTAGACCCACTCCAATTTGCTTACTACCCCAATAGGTCCACAGACGAAGCAAACGCAATCACACCCTAACCCATCTAGATAAGAGGAATACCTATGTAAGAATTCTGTTCATAGTACCCTCCAAACTCGTCATTAAGATCGCAACCATGGGTCTCGACCCCGCCCTGTGCAACTGTGTCCTGGACATTCTGATGGGCTTCCCCCAGGTGGTGAGCGTTGGAAACAACATCTCCACCCCACTGATCCTCAACACTGGGGCCCCACAAGGGTGCATTCCCAGCCCTCTTCTGTACTCCCCGTTCACCCATGACTGCGTGGCCATGCACGCCTCAAACTCAAATCATCAAGTTTGCAGACGACACTACAGTGGTAGGTTTGATTACCAACAACGACAAGACAGCCTATAGGGAGGTGGTGAGGGCACTGAGAGTGTGGTGTCAGGAAAATAACCTCACATTCAACGTCAACAAAACGATAATGATGATCGTGGACTTCAGGAAACAGCGACGGGACAGTAGTGGAGAAGGTGGAAAATTTTAAGTTCCTTGGCATACACATCACAGACGAACTGAAATGGTCCACCCACAAGGACAGCGTTGTGAAGGCGCAACAGCACCTCTTCAACTGAAGAAATTTGGCACGTCACCGAAAACTCAAACTTTTACAGATGCACAATCAAGAGCATCCTTTTGGGCTGTATCACCGCCTGGTACGGCAACTGCTCCGCCCACAACCGTAAGGTTCTCCAAAGGGTAGTGAGGTCTGCACAACGCATCACGGGAGGAAACTACCTGCCCTCCAGGATACCTACACCACCCTATCTCACAGGAAGACAAAAATACCATCACCCGAGCAAGCCACTGCCTGTTTACCCCGCTATCATCCAGAAGGCGAGGTCAGTACAGGTGCATCAAAGCTGGGACCGAGAGACTGGAAAAACAGCTTCTATCTCAAGGCCATCAGACTGTTAAACAGCCATCACTAACATTGAGTGGCTGCTGCCAACATACTGACTTGCATCTCTAGCTACTTTAATAATATAACATTGGATGTAATAAATATATCACTAGTCACTTTAAACAATACCAGTTTATATAATGTTTACATACCCTACATTACTCATCTCATATGTATATACTGTACTCTATACCATCTACTGCATCATGCCTATGCCGTTAGGCCATCGCTCATCCATATATTTATATGTACATATTCTTATTAGTTCCTTTACACTTGTGTGTATAAGGTAGATTTGAAATTGTTAGGGTACTTGTTAGATATTACTGCACAGTCGGAATAAGAAGCACAAGCATTTCGCTACACTTGCATTAACATCTGTATGTGAGCAATAAAATTTGATTTGGATAGACATTTTGGAACGTAGCATAAGGTAATCACACCATCTGGTATGAATAATAATAAATAAATAAATAAAATCTGTCCACACTCAAAAGCAATTATTCTAATTTGTTTAATTTTGGAGTATAGGCTAGACCAATTACGTACCAAAGGCATCTTAAAATCAGTTTAGTTTCTTGTTTTTCTGCCATGCGTAATATGCTGTAGGTTATATATTGTATAACGGAAGAGTCATAATTCAGGTTTTTATTTCATGCTTGCGCTCATAAGCCTCTGCGGCTGTATAAGCCCTAATATGCCAATGTGTGTTTTTAATTAATCATCACTTTTGAAAGCACTGTTCCATTTTGTTGTGTTTCGTTCCATTTGCATTGATGTCAGAGTGGTTAGAGGGACAATAGAGCCCCGAGTACCAGGCCATTAGGCCATTAGCAAGTTGGGTACCACTATAGCATGTCCAGTGTGCATAAGAGGAGATTACCATGACTCAACAGTCACATGGAATTTTACTGCGGTCATGACTGTCGGTGAGGTGGTGAAACAGTCACCGCAACAGCCCTAGCCCAGTGCAGAAGTGGGTGTTTCAGGAAGGGAGAGGAGACTAGTGAAGGGATACATCACCTACCCCGAGACAAAGGGCTGCTTTTTAAGTGCGCCCTCTAACATGGAACCCAAACCAGCTACGCGCGTGCGCCATCGTGCATAAATGTATTTTGTCCCACCCAAATGCGATCACGACACGCAGGTTAAAATGTCAAAACAAAATCTGAACCAATTATATTAATTTAGGGACCGGTTGAAAAGTATTAAACATTTATGGCAACTTAGCTAGCTAGGTTGCACTTGCTAGCTAATTTGTCCTATTTAGCTAGCTTGCTGTTGCTAGCTAATTTGTCCTGGGATATAAACATTGAGTTGATATTTTACCTGAAATGCACAAGGTCCTCTACTCCGCCAATTAATCCAAACATAAAATGGTCAACCAAATCGTTTCTAGTCATCTCTCCTCCTTCCAGGCTTTTTCTTCTCTTGACTTTATATGGCGATTGGCAACTTTTATAAATTAGGTGCATTACCGGCACTGACCTCGTTCGTCTTTCAGTCACCCACGTGGGTGTAACCAATGAGGAGATGGCATATGGATAGCTGCTTCTATAAATCAATGAGGAGATGGGTGAGGCAGGACTTGCAGTACGATCTGCATCAGAAATAGAACTGACTTCTATTTTAGCCCTTGGCAACGCAGATGCTCATTGGTGCGCGTGAGCAGTGTGGGTGCAATAATTGAATAACATGCATGTCTAAATTTACTACACGTGAGCGGTGTAGTCAGCCTGAAACTGTGGTAGGCATTGTCGCCCAAACGGATTAGGTTAGTTTAAGCAGGTGGTAAGTCAATCACCTGGTAAATTTGTAGCCTTGCTGGTTAAGTTGATTAGTGCTGCATTTCCTTTCTGTGGCTAGAGAATAAAAGGCCTTGATTATTTATGAAGAGCAGGCTTGAACACCTAGCATAAATACTAGTGACAAATGCAATGTTAAGATATAGTCCAGACATCTTAGGTCCTTTTAATACTTATGTAATAAAAGTGGTTTTCACCATAAGATATATCCTAACCTGTCAAGTATCTCAAACCAGGCTAGAATACACACAGCGGGTGGCCTACCTTAGGAGTCTGCATAAAAAGTGCTGAACATAGTGTGTGTTACATAAAGTATATAGTATCCCTGTGCAGAAAGCTGTGGAGACCAGTACTGTTGAACTATTAATAATGATGATCAATAGCATTTCATTCTTATGGTCTCCTAGGCCTGTTAGGACCATAACACTAACTACATACAACACGGGAAGGGTTGACTTAGTTTGAGTATAATTATTATTTGATATATTCTCTGATAAAAGGGGGATTGCTGTAATGCATAGGGAAATACCACCCCACCCCCCTCTCAAATATTACCAAGAATGAGTCATCCTACCTGCTACATTCAATGAGGGTGACCCTAAGTCGACCCTCAACCAATCCTGAGTCCTGAACAGAGAGGTCCAAGTCACAGGCGGAGGATCCAATGGAAGGTTGCACTTGGAACGGGAAGAAGGGTTTGTATCTGGAAAAACACAAAACGGTAAACAATGAGTAAATTATTATACATTTGTTGTATACTGTTAGTGATTTCAATGAGACTATAACTGCCGAGGAATTCTACACTTGAAAGAACACGGGGCCTAACTGAAAACAAAATTTAGCCATGTTTGACAATCAAAGCATAGGCCTCTGGCTTTTCCATTGGGGGTAACATCTACGTTTCAGAGGATGATCTGCTGTTAGCCCACAGCAACAGATTAACAGACACAATCGTTAAGCATTTCTGCTTTGTCAGCATCCTCAGGATTGTCTCTATTAAGTGACAGAAATACAGGCTCAGTGATAAAACTATTGACGGCTTATTCACGATACCTGCACATAAACAAACCCTCACAGTATAGGACTACATATATAAAAAGGCACAAAACAAAAAAAATGCACTGAATCAATGTGTGTAATAAATTAGTGTAATATGTTACATTTAAATTACATTAATAATTACACAGTAATAAGGGCACTTCCTTGCTCAGAGAATGAATGGGTTGGAAAAGGGAATGAAGAAGACAATGAGAAGAAGAGATGAAGTAGAAAGAGAAATGAGGAGAAAATAAACATTTTAGGAAATAAAAGGAGAGATTGAGAGGCTATGGAGTTGAAACATGAAGGAGTGATGATGTAGAGATGAGGAAAAGTAGGGGAAAGACTGAGAACAGATAGATAAGAAATGTTGGAGATGCTATAGGAGTGTCTACAGGAGCCCCACTGTTCCAGTTGGCAGGCAGGTAAGAAAGGCAGGAGGAAATCCATATCCTGCTGGGATCAGATTATCTAACAAACCCTGGTTGTTTCCTGCTCTCGCTCCACAGCAGGGAGGCTGATCTCAACCAATGCCGGGGCTGAGAAAGACACTCACAGCTTGGCTCTCCATCTCTCAGGCTCGCCCTAGCTCACACTCTTCTACTCACACACTTGGCCCACTCTCCGAACATGATATTCTCCTGCCCGTTGCTCGCACAACCTCTCTCCCTGACCATACACACAGACTCCCTCACAAAATGTTTGGTCCCGGCACTGTGACTTCTGCAATTGGGTATGGTCATTGGCTAAAAGCAGCAGTAAGGCAGATGGTTAAACCGTAAATAATGGGTTGTTGTAATTAGGTAATAAAAAGCATGAGTTGGCACTCACCCAAAATAGTTATTTGAGGTGCTGACTAATGGGGAGTAAACTGTATGCTATTAAATAAGAGAGCCTCACACTCCATATACAAGCGTCCAGTAATTAATTGGATAAAGCACCAACTGCGCAAAACAGTGACGCAGAAACGTTGGTGGTTCACCCAATAAATTACTGGGAGCTTGAATATACAGTGTGCAACTCCCTTTACTCATTGTAATTAAGAACATCATGCTGTTTGGGACCACACGTATGCCTTTATTTTTGGCCCCTGATGCTATTTCTAGCTTGAAGCCCCTCACATTCTAAACCAGATAAGATTTTGTGTAACTGTTCATAATAATCTAAAATGGAAGATGTGGGATAGCCTAAGCATAGACGTATTGAATAGAAAAAAAGTATAACTCATTCTAGTTCTGTGAGCCTAACTCATCTCCAAAAGTCAAAGCAGGGAAACTTACAATCTCAATCAGCAAGTCAATGTCCAACCAGAGGGAAAGAAAATAGACCACCTTTACTCCACACAGAGGCGCGAACAAAGCTCTAACACACCTTCCATTTAGCAAATCAGACCATAAGTGCATCCTCCTGATTCCTGCTTACAAGCAAAAATTAAAGCAGGAAGCACCAGTGACTCGGTCTATAAAAAAGTGGTCAGATGAAGCAGATGCTAAGCTGCAGGACTGTTTTGCTAGTACAGACTGGAATATATGTTTTGGGATTCTTCCGATGGCATTGAAGAGTACACCATATCAGTCACTGGCTTTATCAATAAGTGCATCGAGGACGTCATTCCCACAGTGACTGTACGTAGATACCCCAAACAGAAGCCATGGATTATAGGCAACATTCACACAGAGTAGAGCTGCCGCTTTCAAGGAGCAGGATTCTAACCCGGAAGCTTATAGGAAATCCCGTGATACACTCCGACGAATCACCAAACAGGCAAAGCATCAATAAAGGACTAAGATCGAATCATACTATACCAGCTCCGACGCTCGTTGGATGTGGCAGGGCTCGCAAACTATTACAAACTACAAAGGGAAGCACAGCCGAGAGCTGCCAAGTGACACGAGCCTACCAGACGAGCTTAATGAATTCTATGCTCGCATCGAGGCAAGTAACACTGAAACTTGCATGGGAGCATCAGCTGTTCCGGACAACTGTGTGATCACGCTCTCTGCAGCTGATGTGAGTAAGACCTTTAAAACAGGTCAACATTAACAAGGCCACAGGGCCAGACGGATTACCAGAACGTGTACTCCGAGCATGCACTGACCAACTGGCAAGTATCTTTACTGACATTTTCAACCTCTCCCTGGCCGAGTTTGTAATACCTACATGTTTCAAACAGACCACCATAGTCCCTGTGCCCAAGAACACTAAGGTAACCTGCCTAAATGACTAGCGACCCGTAGCACTCACGTCTGTAGCCATGAAATGCTTTGAAAGGCTGGTCATGGCTCAATACACCACCATTAGACTAGAAACCCTAGACCCACTCCAATTTGCAAACCGCACCAACAGATCCACAGATGATGCAATCTCAATCGCACTCCACACTGCCCTTTCACACCTGGACAAAAGGAACACTTATGTGAGAATGCTGTTCATTGACTACAGCTCAGCGTTCAACACCAAAGTGTCCTCAAAGCTCATCACTAAGCTAAGGACCCTGGGACTAAACACCTCCCTCTGCAACTGAATCCTGGACATCCTGACAGGCCACCCCAGGTGGTAAGGGTAGGTAACAATATCTGCCACGCTTATCCTCAACACGGGGGCCCCTCAGGGGTGCGTGCTCAGTCCCCTCCTGTACTCCCAGTTCACTCATGACTGCATGGCCAGGCACAACTCCAACACAATCATTAAGTTTGTCGATGACACAACGGTGGTTGGCCTGATCACCGATAACAAGGAGACCAGACCGTGTGGTGCAAGAAGAACCACCTCTCTCTTAATGTGATCAAGAAAAAAGGAGAGGTCTACTTTTAAATTCAGACAGAGATGCTTGTTCTAGGTCCCAAGAAACAAAGAACTCTTCTGTTGAATCTGACAATTTATCTTGATGGTTGTACAGTCCTCGGAGTTACTCTGGACCCTGATCTCTCTTTTGACCAACATATCAAGACTGTTTCAAGGACAGCTTTATTCCATGTTACGAATCCCTTTTGGCCCGACAGTCTAGGGGGGATGGTAATGAGACCCGTAACATAACTCATGCAAATTATTATTGTGACAAAGTAAAAATGTGCACGAAATAACCACGACAACAGAAATCTACCGTCAAACTCTAGGTTTATTTATAAACACACGGTAATGGGGGGAGCAGAAAAAGGGGCTGAGCTGGACCCAAGGAAAGAAACAATAAGTATTCAAAAACACCCCTAAGCTAGACTAGCCTACTTTAACAACAGCTAACTAACTAACCAAAAATACAGTGGGTGGTCCGCCCAGTTCTACCTAGTGTATTTAACAAAGTTCACCTACGGGTAGTGTATGCCCATGGGCGACTTGTCTTGGTTTCCCCTTTTCCCACGAGCAACAAACAAACACCATAACCACAAACAATACTCACAGGTGATGACAAGGTGCTATGGAGGTGCTTTAAACAAAAGAGAGGTTAAGATACAAAGCGAGAGTGAAACACAGAGACCTACAGACATGGCATTTACAGAGAGATTGAGCTAGAGATTTAGCTAGAGATTGAGCTGAGCTGAGCTCATGAACAAACAAATGATGGGGTTTTTAAACCATGGGGAAGGAACTGTGATAGGTCAGGAAATAGGAGGTGGTGTGTCTTCTGATTGATGATTGATTGTTGACTGATTGGGGAGTGATGATTTTCACCTGTGAGGGGAGAAGGAGAGAAAAGAAACACACACAGGATACACACACACAGGATAACTGTATCCGTAACATTCCATCTATCTAACATTTCAAAAAATCAGAAGCTTTCTGTCCAGAAAGTATGCAAAAAATATAATCCATGCTTGTCACTTCGAGATGAGACAACTGCAATGCTCTACTTTCCACCTATCCGGATTTTTTTTAAAGATCATATTACTCCAGTGTTAGCCTCTCTACACTGGCTTCCTGTTAAACTTCTTAGGGCTGAGATCCCGCTAACGGGATCGATATGACAACAGCCAGTGAAAGTGCAGGGCACCAAATTCAAAAAAACAGAAATCCCATAATTAAAATTCCTCAAACATAGAAGCATTTCACATCCTTTTTAAATTTTCGCTTCTTGTTAATCGCACCACAGTGTCCGATTTCAAATAGGCTTTACGGCGAATGCAACACAAACGATTGTTAGGTCAGAACCAAGTCACAGAAAAACACAGCAATTTTTTCAGCCAAAGAGAGGAGTCACAAAATGACTTTGATGATCTTCATCAGATGACACTCATAGGACTTCATATTACACAATACATGTGTTTTGTTCGGTAGAGTTCATATTTATATAAAAGAATCTCAGTATACATCCAGTGATTTTGCAGAGAGCCACATCAATTTACAGAAATACATATAATAAATGGTAATTAAAATACAAGTGTTAAGCATGAAATTTTAGATACACTTCTCCTTAATGCAACCACTGTGTCAGATTTCAAAAAAGCTTTACGGAAAAAGCAAACCATGCAATAATCTGAGTACGGCGCTTAGAGACCGAACAAGCCAAAAAGATATCCGCCATATTGTGCAGTCAACAGAAGTCAGAAATAACATTATAAATATTCACTTACCTTTGATGATCTTCATCAGAATGCACAACCAGGAATCCCAGTTCCACAATAAATGTTTGTTTTGTTTGATAATGTCCATAATTTATGTCCAAACAGCTACTTTTGTTAGCACATTTTGTAAACAAATCCAAACTCACGAAGGCCGTTCACTAGAAGCAGACAATTTCAAAAAGTTCCATTACAGTCCGTAGAAACATGTCAAACGATATATAGAATCAATCTTTAGGATGTTTAACATAAATCTTCAATAATGTTCCAACCGGAGAATTCCTTTGTCTTCAGAAATGCAATGGAACGCAAGCTAACTCAAGTGAACGAGCGTTACGAGCTTGTGGCACTCTGCCAGACCACTGACTCAAAGAACCCTTATGAGCCTCTCCTTTACAGTAGAAGCATCAAACAAGGTTATGAAGACTGTTGACATCTAGGGGAAGCCTTAGGAAGTGCAACATTACCAATATCCCACTAACTTCAATAGGGAAAGAGTTGATTCCAAGGTTTTACTGCTAACCTACAAAGCATAACATGGGCTTTACATTACATTTCCGATTTGGTCCTGCCGTACATACCTACACATACGCTATGGTCACAAGATGCAGGCCTCCTTACTGTCCATAGAATTTCTAAGCAAACAGCTGGAGGCAGGGCTTTCTCCTATAGAGCTCCATTTTCATGGAAAGGTCTGCCTATCGATGTAAAAGACACAGACTCGGTCTCGACCTTTAAGTCTTTACTGAAGACTCATCTCTTCAGTAGGTCCTATGATTGAGTGTAGTCTGGCCCAGGAGTGTGAAGGTGAACGGAAAGGCATTGGAGCAACGAACTGCCCTTGGTGTCTCTGCCTGGCCAGTTCCCATCTCTCCACTCGGATTATCTGCCTCAAACCCTATTACAGGGGCTGAGTCACTGGTTTACTGGTGCTCTTCCATTCCATCCCTAGGAGGGGTGTGTCACTTGAGTGGGTTGAGTCAATGACGTGATCTTCCTGTCCGGGTTGGCGCTCCACCCCCCACCCCGTGGGGGAGATCTTCGTGGACTATACTCAGCCTTGTCTCAGGATTATAGGTTGGTGGTCGAAGATATCCCTCTAGTGGTATGGGGACTGTGCTTTGGCAAAATTGGTGGGGTTATATCTTGCCTGTTTGGCCCTGTCCGGGGCTAACGTCAGACGGGGCCACAGTGTCTCCCTCCTGTCTCAGCCTCCAATAATTATGCTGCAATAGTTTGTGTGTCGGGGGCTAGGGTCAGTCTGTTAATATCTGGAGTATTTATATTGTCTTAGCAAGTGTCCTGTGTGAATTTTAGTACGGCCTCTAATTCTTTCGCTCTCACTTTCTCTCTCTGTGCCTCCCTCCCTCTTGGAGGACCTGAGGCCTAGGACTATGCCTCAGGACTACCTGGCCTGATGACTCCTTGGTGTCGCCAGTACACCAAGTCGTGATGCTGCTCAAGTTTCAAATGATCTGCCTGTGGCTATGGAACCATGGCCTGTTCACTGGACGTACTACCTTGTCCCAGACATGCTGTTATCAACTCTCTAGAAACAGCAGGTGCGGTAGAGATTCTCTGAATGATCGGCTATGAAAAGCCAACTCACATTTACTCCTGAGGTGCTGACCTGTTGCACCCTCTACAACCACCGTGATCATTATTATTTGACCCTGCTGGTCATCTATGAACATTTGAACATCTTGGCCATGTTCCGTTATAATCTCCACCCAGCACAGCCAGAAGAGGACTGGCCACCCCTCATAACCTGGTTCCTCTCTAGGTTTCTTACGAGGATCTGGCCTTTCTATGGAGTTTTTCCTAGCCACCGTGCTTCTACACCTGCATTGCTTGCTGTTTCGGGTTTTGGGCTGGGATTCTGTACAGCACTTTGTGACATCAGCTGATGTTATAAGGGCTTAATAAATACATTTGATTGATTGTGGACTACAGGAAAAGGAGGACTGAAAACTCCCCTTTCTCATGTAGTGAAGCAGGTTGAGAGCTTCAAGTTCTTTGGCGTCCACATCACCATCAAACTAACATGCAAGCACACCAAGATAGTCTTGTCCCCCTCAGGAAACTGAAAAGATTTGGCATGGGTCCCCAGATCCTCAAAAGGTTCTACAGCTGCACCATCGAGAGCATCCTAACCGGTTGCATCACAGTCTGATATGGCAGGCGGTGATGCAACCATAAGGTGCTACAGAGGGTAGTGCGTATGGCCCATTACTGGGGCCAAGATTCCTACCATCCAGGACCTCTATACCAGAAAGTAATTAGACTCTTTGTTTTGTTACAGCAATTTTGTTACGTTACAGCCTTATTCTAAAATGGATTCAATCAATAAAAATTCCATTGTAATCTACACACAATATCCCACAATGACAAAGCAAAAATGGTTTGTTTTTCTAAACGTATTAAAAATTAAAAACAGAAATACCTTATTTACCCAAGTATTTGCTACGAGACTCGAAATTGAGCTCGGGTGCATCCTGTTTCCCTTGATCATCCGTCAGAAGTCTCTACAACTTGATTGGAGTCCACCTGTGGTAAATTCAATTGATTGGACATGATTTGGAAAGGCACACACTTGTTGATATAAGTTCCCAAAGTTGACAGTGCATATCAGAGCAAAAACCAAGCCATAAGAGCGAAGGAATTGTCCGTAGAGCTCCGAGACAGGATTATGTCGAGGCACAGATCTGGGGAAGGGTACCAAAACATTTCTGCAGCACTGAAGGTTGCCAAGAACACACTGGCCTCCATCATTCTTAAATGGATGAAGTTTGGAATCCCCAAGACTCTTCCTAGAGCTGGCCGCACAGCCTTACTGCGCAATTGGGGGAGAAGGGCCTTGGTCAGGGAGGTGACAATAACCCGGTGGTCACTGAAAGAGCTCTAGAATTCCTGTGTGGACATTGTTGTCCTTCTGGAAGGTTCTCCCATATCTGCAGCACTCAGCCAGAAGAAGCCACTCCTCAGGAAAAGGCACGACAGCCCGTGTGGAGTTTGCCAAAAAGGCACGTAAAGACTCTCAGACCATGAGAAACAAGATTCTCTGGTCGGATTAAATTAAGATTGAACTCTTTGGCCTGAATGTCAAGCGTCATGTCTGGAGGATTTAAAAAAAAAAACTTTATCTAAGTAGGCAAGTCAGTTAAGTGCCTACACCTGCCAAACCGTGATAACGCAGGGCCAATTGTGCGCCGCCCTATGGGACTCCCAATCACGGCCAGTTGTGATACAGCCTGGATTCGAACCAGGGTGTCTCAGTGCCTCTAGCGCTCCTGAATGGAGCAGTGCCTTTGACCACTGCTCCATTCAGGAGCCCAAACCTGGAACCATCCCTACGGTGAAGCATGGGGGTGGCAGCATCATGCTGTGGCGACACTAGTCAGGATCGAAGGAAAGATGAACTGGGCAAAGTACCGATAAATCCTTGATGAAAACTTTCTCCAGAGCACTTAGGACCTCAGAATGGGGCGAAGGTTCACCTTCCAACAGGACAATGATCCTAAGCACACAGCCAAGACAGCGCAGGAGTGGCTTCAGGACAAGAATATGTATATGTGAGTGGACCAGCCAGAGCCCGGACTTGAACCCCATCGAACATCTCTGGAGAGACCTGAAAACAGCTATGCAGTGACGCTCCCCATCCAACCTGCCAGAGCTTGAGAGGATCTGCAAAGTAGAATGGGCGAAACTCCCCAAATACAGGTGTGCCAAGCTTGTAGCATCATACCCAAGAAGACTCGAGGCTGTAATCGCTGCCGAAGGTGCTTCAACAATGTACTGAGTAAAGGGTCTGAATACTTACGTAAATGTGATATTTCCTTTATGTATAGGAACCTGTTTTTACTTTGTCATTATGGGGTATTGTGTGGAGATTGATGAGGGAAAAAATAACAATTTAATCCATTTTAGAATAAGGCTGTAACGTAGGCACTGAATATAAAAAGATTCTGCCACACAAGACACCCATCTGATTCACGCCTGTCTGAGTGGACTAATCCATTGCAGAGGCTGCGGGGATGGCACACCAGTATCACCAGTAGTACATTTACTGTCAATTCCCATTATTTCTCATTTACAATGTTTGTTTGGTTACGGTAATTTCTTGTTTGCAGAGAGCACACCCTAGGCTAAACTTCTGAGAAAAAAGTTTTGGTTCATTCCATTTCCAAGTTTTTGCTTGGAGAAGTCCTGTCAATCTTGACTAAGGACACACACCTGATTTCGCATATAGAAGTAGGATGAGGCTACCAGGCCTGCGCAGAAGTGTAGGTCTATAAGTGTGTCCATTTGGTGATCTAATACTATTATCTGATTGTCTTAACTCACTGACAAAGTCTGTTTTTACATCCATTAAGAATTACAACAGTTCCTCAATTTAGCCTATTTGAAAAATATTTCCAGCTCTCTCCCTTTCGATAACCACTAAGCATGAAAGGAGGAAAAAATGTAATGCTCTGATCCGGTGGAAACGTCATAAAATACACTACATGACCAAATAAGTGTGTGGAAACTTGCTCATCAAACATTGTATTCTAAAATCATGGTCATTAATATGGAGTTTCTGCTATAATAGCCTCCACTCTTCTGGGAAGGAACTCCATTAGATGTTGGAACATTGCTGCTGGGATTGCTTACATTCAGCCACAAGAGCATTAGTGAGGTTGGCCACTGATTTTGGGCTATTAGGCCTGGCTCGCAGACAGCGTTCCAATTCATCCCAAAGGTGTTCGATGGGGTTGAGGTTAGGGCTCTGTTCAGGCCAGTTAAGTTCTTCCACTCCGATCTCGACAATCCATTTCTGTATGGACCTCGCTTTGTTTCATGCTAAAACAGAAAAGGGACTTCCCCAAACTGTTTAAATTAAAGATCAAATCAAACTTTATTTGTCAAATGTACCGAATACAACAAGTGTAGACAAACGTGAAATGCTTACTTAAAAGCCCTTAACCAAAAGTGTAGTTCAAGAAGAAGAAAATATTTATCAAGTAGACTAAAATAAAAAGCAATATTAAAAAGTAACAATAAGAATAACAATAATGAGGCTATATACAGGGGGCACCGGTAGCGAGTCAGTGTGCGGGGCACAGGCTAGTTGAGGTAATCTGTACATTCAGGTGGGGGAGAAGTGACTATGCACAGGTAACAAACAACAGTGAGTAGCAGCAGTGTTCAAAAGGAGAGGGAGGACTCAATGTATATTTAATGAATTGTTCAGCAGTCTAATGACTTAGGGGTAGAAGCTGTTGAGGAGCCTTTTGGTCCTAGACTTGGCGTTCCGGTACCGCTTGCCATGCAGTAGCTGAGAATACAGTCTATAACTTGGGTGATTGGAGTCTCTGACAATTTGATGGGCTTTCCTCTGACACGCCTATAATATAGGACCTGGATGGCAGGAGGCTTAGCCCCAATCTTTTCAGTCTCCTGAGGGTGAAAAGGCATTGTCGTGCCCTCTTCACAACTGTCTTGGTATGTTTTGACCATGATAGTTTGTTGGTGACGTGGAAAACAAGGAACTTGAAAAACTCTCAACCCGCTCCACTACAGTCCCGTCAATGTTAAATGGGGGCCTGTTTGGCCTGCCTTTTCCTGTAGTCCAAGATCAGCTCCTTAGTCTTGCTCACACTGAGGGAGAGGTTGTTGTCCTGGCATCACACTGCCAGGTCTCTGACCTCCTCCCTATAAGCCATCTCATTGCTGTTGGTGATCAGGCCTACCACTGTTGTGTCGTCAGCAAACTTAAAGTACACACCCCTGAGGGGCCCCAGTGTTAGGATCAGCGTGGTAGACGTGTTGTTGCCTACTCTGATCCCCTGGGGGCGTCGCGTCAGGAAGTCCAGGATTCAGTTGCAGAGGGAGGTGTTTAGTCCCAGAATCCTTAGCTTTGTGTAGTAAATGAACAGCATTCTCACATAGGTGTTCCTTTTGTCCAGGTGAGAAAGGGCTGTGTGGAGTGCGATTGAGATCGCGTCATCTGTGGATCTGTTGGGGTGGTATGCAAATTGGAGTGGGTCTAGGGTGTCCGGGAAGATGCTGTTGATATGTACCATGACCAGCCTTTCAAAGCACTTCATGGCTACAGACGTGAGTGCCACGAGGTGGTAATCATTTAGGCAGGTTACCTTCGCTTCATTGGGCACATGGACTATGGTGGTCTGCTTGAAACATGTAGGTATTACAGACTCAATCAGGGAAAGTTTGAAAATGTCAGTGAAGACACTTGCCAGTTGGTCAGCGCATGCTCGGAGTACACGTCCTGGTAGTCTAGCCCAGCGGCTTCGTGAATGTTGACATGTTTCAAGGTTTTGTTCACATCAGCTACAGAGAGCATTATCACACAGTCATCCAGAACAGCTAGTGCTTTCATACATGCTTCAGTGTTGCTTGCCTCGAAGTAAGCATAAAAAGGTATTTAGCTTGTCTGGTAGGCTCGCGTAACTGGGCAGCTCGCGTCTGGGTTTCCCTTTGTAGTCCGTAATAGTTTAAGCCCTGCCACATCTGAGGAGCGTCAGAGCTGAAGTTGTAGGATTCAATATTAATCCTGTATTGACGCTTTGCCTGTTTGATGGTTCGTCTGAGGGCATAGCAGGATTTCTTATTAGCGTCCGGATTAGTCTTCCAGTCTGTGCTCGCAAAACAGTCCTGCAGTGTAGCATCCGCGTTCTGACCACTTCCGTATTGAGCGAGTCACTGGAACTTCCTGCTTTAGTTTTTGCTCATAAGCAGGAATCAGGAGGACAGAATTATGGTCAGATTTGCCAAATGGAGGGCGGGGGAGAGCTTTGAATGCATCTCTGTGTGTGGAGTAAAGGTGGTCTAGGATTTTTTTTCACCTGGTTGCAAATGTGACATGCTGGTTAAAATTTGGTAAAACTGATTTAAGTTTGCCTGCATGGAAGTCCCCGGCCACTAGGAGTGCCACTTCTGTTACCACAAAGATGGAAGCACAGAATAGTCTCGAATGTCATTGTATGCTATAGCATTAAGATTTCCCTTCACTGGAACTAAGGGGCCTAACCCGAAACATAAAAAACAGCCCCAGACCATAATTTCTCATCCACCAACACTATGGCACTATGCATTCAGCAGGTAGCGTTTTCCTGGCATCCACCAAACCCAAATTCGTCGGTCAGACTGCCAGATGGTGAAGCGTGATTCATCACTCCAGAGAACTCGTTTCCCCTGCTCCAATGGAGGCGAGCTTTGCACCCGTTGAGCCTACGCTTGTCATTGTGCATGTTGATCTTAGGCTTGTGTGTGGGTGCTTGGCCATGGAAACCCATTTCATGAAACTCCAGAGGCAGTTTGGAACTCGGTAGAGAGTGTTTCAACTGAGGACAGACAATTGTTGCGCGCTACAGCACACGGCGGTGCCGTTCTGTGAATTTGTGTGGCCTACCACTTTGCGGCTGAGCCTTTGTTCCTCCCAGATGTTTCCACTTCACAATAACAGCATTTACAGTTGACAGAGGCAGCTCTAGCAGAGCAGAAATTTGACTGAATTTGACTGACATCCTATGCTGGTGCCACGTTGAAAGTAACTGAGCTCTTCATTAAGGCCATTCTACTGCCTGTTTGTCTATGGAGATTGCATGGCAGTGTGCTTGATTTTATACACCTGTCAGCAACACGTTAGCTTGAAATAGCCGAATCCACTAATTTGAATGTGTCCACATACTTTTGTATATAGTGTAAATCTACCAGATTATTTATTTTCCCTTGCGCAAAATTGCCTTCAGCTGTGTGTCTGTCCCGAGTTTATTGGCCCCGGAAACTCTGAGGGTCCAGAATATTTTATACAATGTTGCAAGTTTGCTAGCACGAGCTTCGGGCCGGACCAAGTTAATACAATAGTTGACAATATTCAAAAGTTCCATGAGTAGCCAATGTGATTTACAGGATATTTATCAGGATAGTTTCTACCTTCAACGTTTTTATTTGTTGGCTTTATAGGCTACTTTTATATGGCAATAGATGTTACTTTTAGATTTGAATCATTTAGATATAATTGATTAACCACATGACATTGATTTTGAGATATGAAGACATTATTATAAAGGAATAAATTAACTGGCATGCAGATCAGTAGAAATGGTACGATAAATTGGCACTCCAACTGGAAAAGGTTGCCGAATGCTGGTGTAGCTTATTACCGGCAACATCAGGAGCATAATGGTAGAATCTGCGAAGGCCAGCAGCAGCTTCTAGTTAGGCTATATTGACCTGTGTCTTCATCTTATGTGCAGTGCTTAACGCATCAGACAAGCTCAGTAGCCAAACATATGGCTTGCCAAAAATATTTTTAAAATATACATTTTAAAATTTCAACCAATCGCTTCATCAGAAGAACAGATGACTCTTTTTTTTTTTTACTCTGATACAGCCATAGTTAATACCGTGCTCCCACCCTTCCAGGATATCTACTCGAAACAGTGCCTGAGGAAGGCGTGCAGCCTCATCAAGGACAGCAAACACGCCAGCCACAAGCTGTTCTCTCCCTTACTGTCAGGCAGATGCTATCGGAGCATGAGGTCGGATACCAATAGGCTCAGATTTCTATTTTCGTTCAGTGTTTATCAACATTTTTAGCTAAACGTTCCCCAGTGGGCAAAACCTGGACCCTAAACAGCTTCTATCCCCAAGGCATATGACTTCTAAACAAGACTGCTAAATAGCTAATCAAACAGCTACCCGGACTATCTGCATTGATCCTTTTTTGCACTGACTATGCACACACACTGGGCTCTACCCACACACGCACTATATACACCCACACACACACACATGCATACTGACACCACACGCTGCTGCTACTGTCTATTATCTATCCTGTTGCCTAGTCACTTTAACCCACCTATATGTACATAGCTACCTCAATTACCTCGTACCCCTGCACATCAACTCAGTATATAGCCAGGTTATTTTGACTCGTTATTGATATTATTCATTGTGTATTTATTCCTTGTCACTAATTCTACTTTTGGTAACACCTTATTTGGATAGTTCATCTGTAGAGCGTTGACTATCTACTAACCCTAAAAACTTAACCCTTACCCTAAACCTACTCTTAGCAAGCAGTTGGTCATACTATCTGTTGATAAGCATCTGTAGAACATCTACAGATAGAAAATCTGGACTATCAAAATAATGGGTGACCCTACATTTTCTCACCCTCTCACCTTCCCCCCCTACTCACAAGGCAGGCAATACGCTCGACCTCATCTTTACTAGATGCTGTTCTTCCACTAACCTCATTGCAACTCCCCTCCAAGTCTCCGACCACTACCTTGTATCCTTTTCCCTCTCGCTCTCATCCAACACTTCCCACACTGCCCCTACTCGGATGGTATCGCGCCGTCCCAACCTTCGCTCTCTCTCCCCCGCTACTCTCTCCTCTTCCATCCTATCATCTCTTCCCTCTGCTCAAACCTTCTCCAACCTATCTCCTGATTCTGCCTCCTCAACCCTCCTCTCCTCCCTTTCTGCATCCTTTGACTCTCTATGTCCCCTATCTTCCAGGCCGGCTCGGTCCTCCCCTCCCGCTCCGTGGCTTGACGACTCAATGCGAGCTCACAGAACAGGGCTCCGGAAGGCCGAGCGGAAATGGAGGAAAACTCGCCTCCCTGCGGACCTGGCATCCTTTCACTCCCTCCTCTCTACATTTTCCTCCTCTGTCTCTGCTGCTAAAGCCACTTTCTACCACTCTAAATTCCAAGCATCTGCCTCTAACCCTAGGAAGCTCTTTGCCACATTCTCCTCCCTCCTGAATCCTCCTCCCCTCCCCCTCCTCCCTCTCTGCAGATGACTTCGTCAACCATTTTGAAAAAGAAGATGACATCCGATCCTCGTTTGCTAAGTCAAACAACACCGCTGGTTCTGCTCACACTGCCCTACCCTGTGCTCTGACCTCTTTCTCCCCTCTCTCTCCAGATGAAATCTCGCGTCTTGTGACGGCCGGCCGCCCAACAACCTGCCCGCTCGACCCTATCCCCTCCTCTCTTCTCCAGACCATTTCCGGAGACCTTCTCCCTTACCTCACCTCGCTCATCAACTTATCCCTGACCGCTGGCTACGTCCCTTCCGTCTTCAAGAGAGCGAGAGTTGCACCCCTTCTGAAAAAACCTACACTCGATCCCTCCGATGTCAACAACTACAGACCAGTATCCCTTCTTTCTTTTCTCTCCAAAACTCTTGAACGTGCCGTCCTTGGTCAGCTCTCCCGCTATCTCTCTCAGAATGACCTTCTTGATCCAAATCAGTCAGGTTTCAAGACTAGTCATTCAACTGAGACTGCTCTTCTCTGTATCACGGAGGCGCTCCGCACTGCTAAAGCTAACTCTCTCTCCTCTGCTCTCATCCTTCTAGACCTATCGGCTGCCTTCGATACTGTGAACCATCAGATCCTCCTCTCCACCCTCTCCGAGTTGGGCATCTCCGGCGCGGCCCACGCTTGGATTGCGTCCTACCTGACAGGTCGCTCCTACCAGGTGGCGTGGCGAGAATCTGTCTCCTCACCACGCGCTCTCACCACTGGTGTCCCCCAGGGCTCTGTTCTAGGCCCTCTCCTATTCTCGCTATACACCAAGTCACTTGGCTCTGTCATAACCTCACATGGTCTCTCCTATCATTGCTATGCAGACGACACACAATTAATCTTCTCCTTTCCCCCTTCTGATGACCAGGTGGCGAATCGCATCTCTGCATGTCTGGCAGACATATCAGTGTGGATGACGGATCACCACCTCAAGCTGAACCGGCAAGACGGAGCTGCTCTTCCTCCTGGGGAAGGACTGCCCGTTCCATGATCTCGCCATCACGGTTGACAACTCCATTGTGTCCTCCTCCCAGAGCGCTAAGAACCTTGGCGTGATCCTGGACAACAAACTGTCGTTCTCAACTAACATCAAGGCGGTGGCCCGTTCCTGTAGGTTCATGCTCTACAACATCCGCAGAGTACGACCCTGCCTCACACAGGAAGCGGCGCAGGTCTAATCCAGGCACTTGTCATCTCCCGTCTGGATTACTGCAACTCGCTGTTGGCTGGGCTCCCTGCCTGTGCCATTAAACCCCTACAACTCATCCAGAACGCCGCAGCCCGTCTAGTGTTCAACCTTCCCAAGTTCTCTCACGTCACCCCGCTCCTCCGCTCTCTCCACTGGCTTCCAGTTGAAGCTCGCATCCGCTACAAGACCATGGTGCTTGCCTACGGAGCTGTGAGGGGAACGGCACCTCAGTACCTCCAGGCTCTGATCAGGCCCTACACCCAAATAAGGGCACTGCGTTCATCCACCTCTGGCCTGCTCGCCTCCCTACCACTGAGGAAGTACAGTTCCCGCTCAGCTCAGTCAAAACTGTTCGCTGCTCTGGCTCCCCAATGGTGGAACAAACTCCCTCACGACGCCAGGACAGCGGAGTCAATCACCACCTTCCGGAGACACCTGAAACCCCACCTCTTTAAGGAATACCTAGGATAGGATAAAGTAATCCTTCTCACCCCCCTTAAAATATTTAGATGCACTATTGTAAAGTGGTTGTTCCACTGGATGTCATAAGGTGAATGCACCAATTTGTAAGTCGCTCTGGATAAGAGCGTCTGCTAAATGACTTAAATGTAAATGTACATTTTAAAAAAGTATATATCTTATCTTTAACTCTGCATCGTTGGAAAGGGACCCATAAGTAAGATTTCACAGTTAGTCTAAACCTGTTGTTGTTTACGAAGCATGTGATGAATCCAATTTGATTTGAACTGCCTTGGTTGCCCAATAAAGATCTGCAAAACTCCGTTTAATAGTCCTGGAGTGATCGGTGAGGATTAAAGTCTATTTTGGGAGGACTGGATAAAATGCAGCCAGACAGATGTTTCAGGCAATAATCCTAAAATGACTGTATGAGGGTTGCTAGGTGAGAGGAAATGATAAGCAGAGGTGACCAGTAAAATGCAACAATCTGATGGAATAACCAAACACATTGTGATTCTCTTAAATAATGTATGAAAACTACATTACTGAGCAAAGCAGACTGAAAATCCTTCCACTACCTAGTCTACATTTTTTTGTAAAGGTATGTATCAGTCTCAAAATGAGAAGAAGAATATGTCTGGAAAAAATGCCAATGGCCCATGTGGTGAAAATAACAGCAATTATATATGTTATGAAAATGGACTCAACACCACCTGTGTAACCCCCCCCACTGCTCAATGCCCTTACAGGATCAGGGAGCACGTGTCATCATAAACTTGTCGTGTGTGTGCTAAAGACAGTAGCATAGCATTTTCTACTACTTCACTCAAAATAGAACTGAAATCACATGCATGCTCCTTAAATTATTACTGTACTCTGAGACAAATGTACTTCATTGTTCTGCCCGGTGCCCTAGCAACAGTGAAATCTAAAGATGTTAGATAGAAATCTTGAAAACATTGAGCTGAAACAGATTGCGATCCATATTTAAGAGACAGTGAGTTATCCTATCACTTTAGCAAGTAAAGAAAACTGGTCAGGTGTCTTGTAAAAAATAAAATAAAATAAAAATCTAAATTTCGAGCAAAAGGAATCGATGAAGTTATTCATTATCAGGATGTCATGCACAATTACGAATAACCGATGGTTATGGATGAAGACCGTAATGAAAATAAAAAACAGCCATAACCATTTAGAATTTTGGTTTCCGATTTTTTTTGTGCAATGAGCAGCTGACTGAAGACGGGACGGCCAGGCATTCGTGCAGTTTTGTCAGTTTCTGCGGTAACATAGACTGTTAACAACGTGATGAAACTGTTGGTCCTTGCTACAACAAGCAAGGTGTTGCCTTAAGGTTAGGCATAAGGTTAGCAGTGTGGTTATGGTTTAGGGTTAGGTTTTAAATCACATTTTAATAGATCAATTGTAGAAATGGGCAGAATTCAGCCATAAATTTTGGACATTGTTGCTATGGAAGCTAATGATGACCAGCGGGGTTGGAGCAAAGGATTTGTCGGTTGCCTAGGCAACACCCCCCATATTGCAGCTGCAACACACATTGCCCATACAGCGGAGGAGAGGAGAAAACATACATTACACGCACACACACACACACACATCTTTTTGTGGATGGCCCATTAGTGTCATCCAAAATCCCATGACAGTCACAGCCCTACCCTGACATAGGGTGACCACATATCCCGGATTGTGCAGGAAAGTCCTGCATTTTGTCCCTTTGTCCCACAACCAAACAATTGTGTCCCACATTTTATCAAAAATTAATTTACAGAAAATGTACATTTATCACGCATTTCACTCAGACTTCCTCTTCAATCGAAGAAAATAGACATTCCAACCTGTACCTTTTGCAATCACGTTGCGCTTTTGACGCGATAGATCATAAGGATGTGGTGCTGGTGATGTTAAACACTTCTCCAATCATTGTTGAGATCTGATATTATGCACAGCGCAGGGTGAGACATTGGTTGAGATATGACATTGGCCTATCACATTTGTCAAATCCTTTCGGGCTGAATTCCATCTAAATTTGGAGAAAATTGAACAGTGAAGTACTTACAAAAAGCGTGCTTTTAACAAAGAGCGACAGAAGTATGTAAATTGCCGTATTAGACTGAAACATAAGGTAAATTTCAAACTAGTGCGGTTTGCTCATTCAATATATTTGCTTCTACTTCACTCAATCCCATTTTTAGTCTCACTTCCTAACTGTTTTACATTCCCTGACACCAACCAGAAAATGTTCTTTGGCCACATATTCCACATTTTCAGAAAACAGCTACACGTGGTCTCGTTTTCTGCATCACCAAATTTGGCATGAGGCAAGAGTAGGCTAGGTGCGCTTTAGTTAAAGTGGATGTGTGTGTGTTGGGGGGTGCTGGCCCCCAAAAATTATTAATGTATGCTACACTGTCCCGCAAAATCCTGTTCTCCCTCATTTGGGTATTTTAAATGTGGTCACCCCAAGCTGAGCACCAGTCACTAAAACACACACTTATACAAGAGTATGCAATATGTTGTTCTATTGACAGAGGTTGGACATAAGGGGAGATTGGTGGGCGAGGGCATGGCCATTTGTCCTGTATGAAGTACAGGCTGTAGTAGTAGTAGTAGTAGTAGTAGTAGTAGTACAGGCTGTAGTAGTACTTCTAGCTTCATTGTTTTATAAACCTCTTTTTCTCCCTCTCTGAGATCCAATAGAACAGCTAAATAACAATGACAGCTCAATCAATGAAGTGTCTGAAGTCCCAGGTTATCCAGAGTGGAGCAGAGAGGAGAAGAGGGTCCATTAAAAAGTGGCTACCTACATGTAAAACTGTGCTGTGTCCCTCCCTCAGCATGTAGAGTCAAAGAGCTCAAAGGGAGAGCGATAGAGGTTAGACGTAAAAGTGAAGGAATAACAGATGTCTGGAGAGCAATTATGTAACAAACAACCCAGCTGACAGTGGATAAATTAGAGGTGGGGGTTGTTTGATGCCGTAATGGCTCCAACGCCATGAGACTTCACCCATTACGGATGGTCCAGGACATCTCAAACTAAAATCATTTCTGAATTTCACACAGGACATACGAGTCATATTGTAGAGTCAATCCAACAACCACCCAAAGTCATGACAATTAAAAGGGAATGACGCACGGTAAGCCCAAGCTTACAAAAAAATGATTCCAATCTGGTCTGTCCTGTCCACTCTCAGATTAGGATGGAACAGGGTGAATGGTTAAGTGCATTTTACTCTGATCTGATCCACCAAGTGATTGGCCCCTTACCTGGCAGAACAGATCAACGTAAATAGTCCGGGTGGCCATTTTGATTAATTGTTCAGCAGTCTTATGGTCTTGGGGGTAGAAGCTGTTAAGGAGACTTTTGGTCCTAGACCAGTCAGTATGCTCTCGATGGTGCAGTTGTAGAGATTTTTGAGGATCTGGGGACCCATGCCCTCTTTACAACTGTCTTGGTGTGTTTGGACCATGATAGTTTGTTGGTGATGTGGATAAAGGAACTTAAAACTCTCAACCTGCTCCGATTAAGCCCCGGCGATGTTAATGGGCACCTGTTCGGCCCTCCTTTTCCTTCAGTCCACGATCAACTCCTTTGTGTTGCTCACATTGAGGGAGAAGTTCTCGTCTCTGACCTCCTTCCTATAGGCTGGCTCATCGTTGTAGGTGATCAGGCCTACCACTGTGTGTCGTCAGCAAACTTAATGATGGTGTTGAAGTCGTGCTTTGCCACGCAGTCGTGGGTGAACAGGGAGTACAGCAGGGGTGCAGTAGTAGTACAGGCTGTAGTAGTACTAGCTTCATTGTTTTATAAACCTCTTTTTCTCCCTCTCTGAGATCCAATAGAACAGCTAAATAACAATGACAGCTCTGTGGGTGAACAGGGAGTACAGCAGGGGTGCATGCTTAGTCCCCTGAGTGGGCCCAGTGTTGAGGATCAGTGTGGCAGATGTGTTGTTGCCTACCTTTGCCACCTGGGGACAGCCCATCAGGAAATCCAGGATCCAGTTGCAGAGGGAGGTGTTTAGTCCCAAGTTCCTTAGCTTAGGTGATGAGCTTTGTACTGTAGTCAATGAACAGCATTCTCAGAAAGGTGTTCCTTTTGTCCAGATGAGAAAAGGCAGTGTGGAGTGAGATTGAGATTGCATCATCTGTGGATCAGTTGGGGCGGAATGCGAATTGGAGTGGGTCTAGGGTTTCCGGCATGATGGTGTTGATGTGAGCAATGACTAGCCTTTCAAAGCACTTCATGGCTCGTGACGTGAGTGCTATGGGCAGTAATCACTTAGGCAGGTTACCTTCGCTTTATTGGGCACAGGGACTATGGTGGTCTGTTTGAAAGATGTAGGCATTACAGACTCAGTCAGGGAGAGTTTGAAAATGTCAGTGAAGACACTTGCCAGTTGGTCTGCGCATGCTTTGAGTACACATCCTGGTAAACCGTCTGGCCCAGAGTTCTGCCATCTGTGACATTCAGCAAATCCTAATGTCCACTGCTCTGTCCTCAAAGGCTGTTTTATATTACATCACCTCAGAACCCTAGCTTGCCCAGTCAGTCCTTATCATGGGCACCTCAGACACATGCACCCTTTTAGGCAACTCCTCCAGATTGGTGCATTTAGTCTACAATTAACAGATAGCTCCCACACATGAGCCGAGACAGATCTTTCACAAGAAGTGGCTATGCCATGCCAATAGGTGTCTGTGGCCACACAGAGGAACATTAAAATAGTTACATTGAGTTGTTGTTCTCACAAAACAACCAAACCATTGTTTGCCTGCTCTGCAGCCCACACAGTACATAGTGGATAAAAGGAAAGTCTGACAAAATGAACAGACACAAGACAGCATTTCATTGATTTTCAAGTGAAGCAATGTGCCTACTCACATTCTCTGGCATTTAAACAGCAATAATTACCTGATTAATCTCACCTAATTAGTTAAGTATAATCTCAATCAATTAGAAAAGATGGTTTTGTAGGGACTATTTGCTGCATTACAGTGTTAAAAATGTTGATATCAAATAAAACATGTAAAAATCAACAGCCAGGAGCCTCCCAAGTGGCAAAGTAGTCTAAGGCACTACATCACAGTGCTTGAAGCGTCACTACAGACCCGAGTTTGATCCCAGGCTGTGTCACAATTGACCCAGCGTCATCCGGGTTAAGAGAGGGTTTGACCGGCTAGGATTTCCTTGTCCCATCGCGCTCTAGCGACTCATTGTGGGCCGGGCGCCTGCAAGTTGACTTCAGTCACCAGCTGGCCAGTGTTTCCTCCAAAACATTGGTGCGGCTGGCTTCCAGGTTAAGTGAGCAGTGTGTCAAAAAGCAGTGCGGCTTGGCAGGGTTGTGTTTCGGGGGACGCATGACTGTCAACCTTCGCTTCTCCCGAGTCCGTAGGGGAGTTGCAGTAATGGAACAAGAATGTAATTACCAATTGGATATCACAAGATTGGTGAGAAAAAAAGGGCAAAAAAATATTTAACATTTTCAAAGCAACAGCCAGGTAGAACAATGATAAACATGATTTGAAATGGACCAGAACATATTACACAACCCTATAATCACAACTACGCATTCTGAAAAAGGTCAATTCCACAGTAACACAGTGATGCAGAGACACCAATTTTTTTACTTTAAAATGTATGCCAAACAAAAACCAATGATTGCAAAATTAAGCAAACCATACAACTCCATGCACAAGGCCAACTTTTAACAATTCCACCGAATTTCACTAAAAAACACATTTCCTTGAAGATAGTGCTGAGCAATTAGTGCTTTTTGAGGCCGGTTCAGTTTTGGTTGGATTTTCTTTTTTTAAATTATCAGGTTTTTCGACTTCAATCATTTGAGTTGAATGCTGTAACACAGAATAAAACCATTAATAGAATTCCCATGACGCTAGTGACTGCCCATTACTGCTTATCACTTATTAGCCATTTATTCACATTACTTATATATTTTCAGTTGTGTATATTACATGCGTTTTATTTGATGACTATTATTTTGTTCCAAGTCATCATCTCATCTCTATAGAGCTACTGCCTATGCTTTCTGACAAAAAAGTATATTTTGTAGTTCTTCAAAGTAAATAAGGCATACTTTTATGACTGCTGAATACCAATGATGAATCACTTAAAATCATGTATTTTCAGGTAGAGATATCTCGCGAAGCAACAGCTGCTCTCTATATTTATTTTATTTAACTAGGCAAATCGGCTAAGAACTTATTTACAATGACGGCCTACCCCGGCCAAACCCTAACCCGGATGACGCTGGGCCAATTGTGCGCTGCCCTATATCCCCTCACGATTGTGCATTATTCTGCCTCTTTTGTAGCAGGCATAAAATAAGCACAGACCAGACAAGTAGAAGTGGATCATGGTAATTGTTAGGGTTGGGAGATATGGCCAAAATCTCATATCCCGAAATAGGTCATTTCATATCCCGATAACAATACATATCACGATATAGCACATTCTGTAAATTCAATGAATAAATAGTTTATATAAGATGACCACATGTAAAGGCCTGTACATATCAATGATGTTGCTCTTGCTGCGGGCGATTCCCTGATCCACCTCTACGCAGACAACACCATTCTGTATACTTCTGGCCCTTCCATGGACACTGTGCTATCTAACCTCCAAACGAGCTTCAATGCCATACAACACTCCTTCCGTGGCCTCCAACTGCTCTTAAACGCTAGTAAAACCAAATGCATGCTTTTCAACCGTTCGCTGCCTGCACCTGCACGCCCGACCAGCATCACCACCCTGGATGGCTCCGACCTTGAATATGTGGACATCTATAAGTACCTAGGGGTCTGGCTAGACTGTAAACTCTCCTTCCAGACTCATATCAAACATCTCCAATCTAAAATCAATTCAAGAGTTGGCTTTCTATTCCGCAACAAAGCCTCCTTCCTCATGCCGCCAAACTTACCCTAGTAAAACTGACTATCCTACCGATCCTCGACTTCGGCGATGTCATCTACAAAATTGCTTCCAACACTCTACTCAGCAAACTGGATGCAGTTTATCACAGTGCCATCCGTTTTGTCACTAAAGCACATTATTCCACCCACCACTGCGACCTGTATGCTCTAGTCGGTTGGCCCTCGCTACATATTCGTCAACAGACCCACTGGCTCCAGGTCATCTACAAGTCCATGCTAGGTAAAGCTCCGCCTAATCTCAGTTCACTGGTCACGATGGCAACGCCAACCCGTAGCACGCGCTCCAGCAGGTGTATCTCACTGATCATCCCTAAAGCAACACCTCATTTGGCCGCCTTTCATTCCAGTTCTCTGCTGCCTGTGACTGGAACGAATTGCAAAAATCGCTGAAGTTGGAGATTATCTCCATCACCAACTTCAAACATCTGCTATCTGAGCAGCTAACCGATCACTGCAGCTGTACATAGTCCATCGGTAAATAGCCCACCCATTTTTACCTACCTCATCTCCATACTGTTTTTATTTATTTACTTTTCTGCTCTTTTGCACACCAATATCTCTACCTGTACATGACCATCTGATCATTTATCACTCCAGTGTTAATCTGCAAAATTGTAATTATTCGTCTACCTCCTCATGCCTTTTGCACACAATGTATATAGACTCCCCTTTTTTTCCTACTGTGTTATTGACTTGTTAATTGTTTACTCCATGTGTAACTCTGTGTTGTCTGTTCACACTGCTATGCTTTATCTTGGCCAGGTCGCAGTTGCAAATGAGAACTATTTCTCAACTAGTCTACCTGGTTAAATAAAGGTGAAAAAAAATAAATAAATAAACATTTCTTATTACATTTTTAATTATACTCAACAAATAAAAGGTACTTACTCATATTTGATTATTTATCCTTTTATTTAGAACCTTTGTGCAAATTTTCAGTTAAGCATGTAACAAAATAAAATATTAATGTATAAAAAAAAATAAAAAAAGGTAAATAGAAAATATTTCAACTATAGTAGCAAACAAAATAAATATAGGCCTAAAATAGATATATTTTGGGGGGCTTGCCTGTTATTTTGGCATTAATACTTGTCACATATTAATTTGCATTTGGGTCGACTGTTAGCACCAACTCAAGAAACTCCCGTTTCTCGACCATGTAAATTGGGGCCATATCTGGACAGATGTAAGTTGTAACGGCAGCTGTTCTCTTCTTCCATCTTTGGGATTCTTTGGCATATGGTGTGCTGTGGGCAAAAACCTCTTGCAACGTCTGAGTCAGGGGTTTGTTTTGAGCACTCGACTGTACTTTTTTGGGTCTCATCCGTAGACTCCATACTATTTCACATGATTCTTGCGTAGGTGGTAAAGAGGTTAGTCGTGTTTGAGCTTGTGGTCAGAACTCTGGTCTGCGGCATATTTTGCAGAGGACGGTTTTCTGGTCTGTGTCAGACTTTTCATACCAAAACCTAGGGCTGGGCAATAAATCAATAATTAATCAAGGTAATTACTTCCCTCAATATTGATATAAAACGTTTAGATTCATTTTTCGATAATGTCGATATAGAATAATTAGGTACAGCAGTCAATTTGACCTCTGACGCAGCAGGAACGTGAGGAGAAGTGACAATATGCACTTGGAGAGGTCTAGGCCCACTAAAAACCACTTAGCACTCATGTGATGGAGTAGCCACTATTAACCACAAAAAATGATTGATGTAAGCGAAAACAGTGGCAGTGATAGCCATGGAGAAGGAGCAGCTTCCAACGAAGAAATTTATAAAAAAGGGTTAAACTGTTTCAGTAATTTGGAAGTGGTTTGGCTTTTTGAAGTCCGACAAAGAGCAGAGCAACATTTGGTGCAAATTTTGCCGTAGACAGGTGGCTACAAAGTCTGGTAATACAACAAACCTTATTCAATATCTGAAGCAATGTCACTGTTTGGAACATGCAGGAAGTTTTGAGTTTGCGCCACGGTTTTGATAAACGCCCCTCAAGCACCAGCCAATCTAGGGATGTTTGCCCGAAGCAGTCAACACTGACAGCGTTTATGCCCTACAAGCAAACATTGAAAAGACAAAGACATCACAAATGCTATTATGCATTGCTATTATGCATTTTTACCTTGTCAGCTCAGGTATTCGATCTAGCAACCTTTCGGTTACTGGCCAAACGCTCTGCCTAGTGGTTTGTTCAGGCATTCTTGAGTCTGAAGCAGATATGTACCTTTTAAACATTATTTGATTAATATCGTGATAACTTTCGTTATCGAATTTAAAAAATATATATAGATAGTGATCATTTATTTGCCATATCGCCCAGCCCTACCAAACCACATCCATGCGACTGAAGTAGCCCCTCTTTTAGGTACGAGCTCCGTGTCTCCGTGCTCTGTGTCACGTTCATGCTCCTCCATGTTTGTTTGTGTTGCAAATTTCAAGAACACAAAGCATCATCCAATTGACAAAAAATATTGCCGTAAAGAATGTGATTTACGACAACGGAATAATGACCATGTTATATGCGCTAAACTACGTAGAATATTGGCCTGTTGTTAACTACAACTCCCTACTACATCCCAGTTAAGACAGGACCTGATTTATCTCTAGAGAAACTATGCAATGTGCGCGTTGAGCTCACAGAAAAAAACAAATAAAGCGTAATTCAAATAATAAACAATGTTGGTCAACTAATTGATTAAAAATAAATAAATAAATAACCAAAATTTCAGGTAATCGCTCAGCACTACTTGAAAAACAGTGCAAATGCAAAGTTTCTCTGATTTTTCACTTTAAAATGTATGTCAAACAAAAACGAATTACTGCAAAGTTCAACCAGCCATATAAAATCTTTAAAAAAACACATGCTTGAAGAACAGTGCAGATGCAAAGATTGGTAACAGAATGACGGTTTATGCTGTTGGTACAGTCATTCTGTTACCGAACTGTGCATCCCTCTGTTAGCGTGGATTTGCCCCCAAAAAAACTCACACGCAAAGACCACATTTTGAAATAAATCATATTAGGCTAATAGCAAACTAAAAAAGTGATTTTGGCATGCTACATTCTAGTGAATCTCCAACGCACCTGCAGACAACCTACCCAGGATGTGAAGTGCATTTCACTTCAAAGGATAGAACAGGCAACAAGATAACATTTTGCTGGAATACTGCTATTCTAACAATCCAAGCAAAGGAATGAGACAGGAATAATGTTAATCACGCTGTACAGAAGACTGACTGTATAGAGGTTTTACATTCCAATGCAGCTATCGCTGCAGTTCCAGCACACCAGTGTGACCCTTCCAAACATAACACAGAGGAGCCAGCTGCATGGGACAGGGTGCCATGTAATTGGGGCCACCAATTCTGAGCCCAGAGAGTGCTGTCACAGCATTTATGATAAGCTGACAGAGCCACTAGAAGCATTTAGAAGATCAACCATAGCAAATTATAGGTGATAGGCTAAGGCCTACCTTTTCAGCATAATTCAATCGATTAGTTTTCCGCAACTTGAAAAGGCATTGATTTATTCTACATTAAGGCCTAGTCACGTTGAAAAGGTAACGCTTAACATTAAATTGCTCTTATACCTGAGAAGTTACAGTCATGGTACAGTGTAACAACATAGCCTAATTTACAGTGTAACAGTGTAACAAAATAGCCTAATTTAGTAAGGCAGTATATCATCAGTTAAACCTACATTTAGGCTATGCGACATCGGAAAACTTCCAGGCCTAGCTTAGTCTAAATTGTTTACCTATGAGAGTGCAACCAAATACAAGAGTGAAGGGGAACACTTCCAGTAAAAAAAATACCTAGAAAAGGGAGCCTGAAAAAAGTGAGAGATTAATAAATAGGAGGAGCTGAAAGGATGCTGCATGTGCATTCATGTTTCTAACAGGGAAATACTAGAAAGCTTTTGTCTTTCAGTTTTACACAAGTGTTGGCTAAATGTTTAACTGTCACTACTTCACACCAGGTTGTGATTATTTAAAAACATTCTGAATGTAGTGACAGAAAGCACTCCTCTGTCTAAAAAGGATGAACCCTATCCTTTCATAGGTCTGCAACCATGATGTCCCTCAATGGCTTTCTTTGCAACAGGTGCCATCCCATGTCTCAAGACCTTAAACTAACACACTGTGTGCATACTGAAAGTGGGTATGTCCTGGCTGACAGTGAAAAAACATCAAGACAGCATGTTTTGTTGTCATTAAACCTTTCAGTAACATGGTGGTCCATTTTCAACCTAAACATTTTTCTAAAAAGGTGGCAGTAGGCTAAAAGGCCTAAGCATAGCCTTAAACTGAGCTAAATGGAAGGCTCTGGGCCTATGTATTATCACCAACTTGGAGTCCAAATATGCATCTTACAGATCTTGGTAACTATAGAAATAGAAGTAAGGCTGTTGAGGGCCACTTTCCATGGTCCTTAGGTTAGCTTGAAATATTGATACACATTTTTGACCATCTCTCGGCAGGCCTACTGACTTGCATAGACCTAAAAAAATATAAAACTGTCGTTTCTGAGCAAGTTTTACCTGATTTTGTAATTTGGCAAGGTGTGTTTCTTCTTGATGACTCTTTTCAACTGGTTGACAATGATTGAGGTAAGCTGAGGCAAGGGCCTTCCCTCGAACTGTGACTTCACCTCAAAGTCTATCAATGGGTCCTCGAGGAACGTGAAGGACCAGTGCGTAAAAGGCACGCGGGTGAACTGCAGCTTCAGTCTTCCAACCACACGCGTCATCTTTACGAACAGGTAGGCTGACTTCCCAAAAACAAGGTCTACATCAATTGCTAGATGGAATCCCCCATTATATTCTAGGTCCACCTCGAAATTGAGTTCCTCGGGCATGCCGTCTTCATTTAAACGCACTGGATTAATAAGTTTGGCCGTTTTAAAAACGGGCAAAGAATTACCCAGGGAGATATCCCTGAGACTCAGTCCCTCCAACAGCCGACCAGCTGTCTTGGTTTGTAATAGCTCCTCGAACTCCACCTTGATCTTTTTGGTCAGCCAGTGCCTAACGACAGGAGTGTCGCGGAGTTCTCTGAATAGGAACAAAAAGATAGCGTTAAGAAAATTGCACGTCTCCGGTTTGGAGGTGTGGAGGGGCTCGCTTTGACAATGCGGTGGCGGTTGTTGTTTAGGGCTACTGCTTGTGACAGCTGCTTCCTGTTGCCTGGGAGAGATGGCCTCTTGCTGTTTGGATGCAGCAGATGCTGCGATATCTTGTTGTTGACCTGATTCGGCATGTTGGTTATTGAAGTAATCCTTCAAGGCGGGATCAGGCACTGCTTTGACATATTGCACTGTCCCGGTTTTTGGCTCGGGGCTTCTCCAGTAAAGCAGTAAGAACTGTAATACCAACGTAATGAGTGCGCCAGATAATGCGGAAATTACTATCAAGTAAATCATTTCGAGCAGTTGCCTCTTCCCGTTTCCGCGTTATAAAACAATCATATTTCGCCGTTTAACCGTAATAACAAAGCAAGTTCCACCTGGTTGCTCACAAACCTGCCATATTAGCTGCCTTTTTCTTGGGGTTCAAGCTCTTCAGCTGATTGGGCGAACGTATTACGTGGTTGTGCGTAATGACGGATTTAGAAAAGTGTACACTACCATACCAAAGATTATGGATATTTTGCCGCCTTCGTGTGCTAGTCGGAACTAAACTCAAATTTCCGACTCGCTAACTGGTTCAAATGTGGCACTTGTATGACTATAACTAGTTAGCAAATCTGAAATGTCAGAGTTTGACTAGCACTTGAACGCGGCAATACTTGTCTCTCCGCCCTAACACAAAGCTGCACGGAGCTTTCCCTATTCCTCTCTTTGGATTGGTGGATACATCTCATTATTTGAGTTGTTAACATCAACCACCTGTAGTAAATATCTGTTACGCTACTAGCCTTATGTCATGAATATGTATAGCCATCTCGAGACAACTCCGATAAAAAATATTTAAAAAATTAATTGCCGGGATATCACGTATCCTACTTATCAGTACACTCGTAACAATCTAAGCATGACACAACTTATATTCGATCAAATAAACCTCATAAATAAATAAACTAAACAACGTCGCCTGCTGAATAAAAAAGATTTCTGGCAAAGTTCTGCCTCTCGCTTAGCCTTTTCCGAAATGACCATAAGCACCAACCGAGCCCAGGGAAACTGTTGGTGCATGCAATGCCATGTTCAAAACAACTGGGAACTCGGATCTCGGAAATCTCCGACTTCTGACTTTAGCACATTCAAAACAACTGGGAACTCTGGGGGGGGGGAAACGAGCTCCGACCGGGAACAATTGATTTGAATGGTCATCCAAATCGGGAACTCAAACCACTTTCCAGAGCTCTGACTTTCCGACCTGAAGATCACTGAGGTCATGATTTGACCTCATATTTTTTTTTTTTATGTAGTCCTCTTTGTGGCATTTTGTGAATGCTTTATTTTATACTGATCGCACTATACGTTTTTGTGCTTGTGGATTAGAGGTCAACCGATTAATCAGAATGGCCGATTAATTAGGGCCGGTTTCAAGCTTTCATAACAATAGGAAATCGGTATTTTTGGGTGCGTATTTGCCTATTTTAATCATTTTTTTTATACCTTTATTTAACTAGGCAAGTCAGTTAAGAACACATTCTTATTTTCAATGACGGTTTAGGAATGGTGGGTTAACTGCCTCGTTCCGGGGCAGAACGACAGATTCTCGCATTGTCATCCCGGGGGAGCCAATCTTGCAACCTTATAGTTAACTAGTCCAACGCAATAACGACCCGCCTCTCTCGTTACACTCCACAAGGAGCCTGCCTATTACGGGAATGCAGTGATCCAAGGTAAATTGCTAGCTAGCATTAAACCTATCCTATAAAAAAACAATCAATCATAATCACTAGTTAACTACACATGGTTGAGGATATTACTAGATATTATCTAGCGTGTCCTGCGTTGCATATAATCTGACTGAGCATACAAGTATCTTAAGTATCTGACCGAGCAGTGGTAGGCAGAAGCAGGCAAGTAAACATACATTCATTCAAACAAGCACCCTGAATTTGTAACTTGTTAGCAAATGTGTAACATTAACAACTGTAAATTATTTTACTAGCTACCTGTGTAACAATTTCAATCTCACAAAATTATAAGCATGACACAAGATAGGATTCCAAACTAATGTATATCCACCAAGCTAGATAGCTAAATTTACTAGCAAACATTGAGGAGAAACAATAATACAACAATTTACTATTGTAAATCTAAAACTGAAGCCAGTTTTACTATAAAATAATATTTGCCAAAGCATGCCTGATAGACTACTGTCTGCCTACCTACCTACCTACGTACCTACCTACCTACCTACCTACCTACCTACCTACCTACCTACCTACCAGGTTTTACTTCATTTCAAACTCAAGTTTGTACTATGCTATAAACTGTCTCCAGACAGCACCACTGAATAATTTTCTACTTTGAAACCACCGAAGTCCAGTCTTGGCCATAGCAGGCAGTGATTAGCCAATTTGGGCCATATTGCCCCACCCCAGAGACAATAACACGCACTGCCTTGTCAGAGAGTCTCATTCTTATTTTATTCAGCCACCGCTGTTTATCGAAGCCACCATTCTTATCATCTGAAAATTAATCTTTACTTTTTTTCATCCAAATTGCTCAATTTCAGATACCCTACGTCTTCGACCGAGCGACAAAGACATATTTTTTTTACATTTTAGATTCCTTTGACATCTGTCCGTTTAAAAGCCTGAGTCAGCTAGCTTTCTAGCCACTGCTAACGGTCCTTCTAGCTAGCTAGCTAACGCGTCACGCTTGCAGGAGACAAGATTCTGAGGTAATTATTTTATAATCGCCTTCCCAATCACACTCAAACAGTGTTCTTAAGCTTTGAGTGAGGATACCAGATGGATTCCTTCAGATTTCTGTTTTTTAACTGTTTATTTCTCCTCAGACGGAGGTGTCGTCACCTGCCGGGAGTTCATGTCAGGGAGGGACTTTCACGGAGAGTGCGCCCAATACCTCGGACCACGTAGAGGTGGATGTAACGGACCCTTTCTTCTGTATCCACTGCTCCGTGCTTCCTCTGCCTTCTCTCCGCCATCGAGTGGACCTGGTCTCTATCTCTCCACCACCCAGCTCCTCCTGTATAGCTCCGCGAGAACTTACGGAAGAGCGGCCAAGGTGCGTCTCTCCAATACTGGACTCTGCCTCTGCCCTTCCCCAAACTGCTGGTTCTTTCGAGGACGCAGAACACTGGGAACTGAGAGACGTCCATGCCAGCCTGTAGGATACCACAAAATTGGGGGAAAAAAGGTGGTAAAATAATCAACTAAAAAGATGCCTCTCTGAGGATGCATAACGACTAGTTAGTGGGAAGAACTTTTTTGTATGCTGTAACATTGAGATTTCCCTTCACTGGAACTAAGGGGGTGCCAGGTAGCCTAGTGGTTAAAGCGTTGGACTTGTAACCGAAAGGTTGCAAGAGCGAATTCCTGAGCTGACAAGGTAAAAATCTGTTGTTCTGGTCCTGAACAAAGTAGTGAACTATGCCGTCATTAAAAATAAGATTTTGCTCTTAACTGACTTGCCTAGTAAAATAAAGAGATTTTTAAAAAAGGGGCCTAGCCCGAACCATGAAAAACAGCCCTAGACCATTATTCCTCCTCCACCAAAATGTACAGTTGACACTATGCATTCGGGCAGGTAGTGTTCTCCTGGCATCTGCCAAAACCAGATTAGTCTGCTGGACTACCAGATGGTGAAATGTGATTCATCACTCCGGAGAACACATTTCCAATGTCCAATGGTGGCGAGCTTTACACCACTCCAGCCGATGCTTGGCATTGTGCATGGTGATCTCAGGCTTGTGTGCGGCTGCTTGACTATGGAAAGCCATTTCATGAAGCTCCCGATGAACAGCGCTTGTGCTGACATTGCTTCCAGAGGCAGTTTGGAACTTGGTAGTGACACAATAACAGCACTTACAGTTGACCGGGCCACTCCAAGCAGGGCAGGAATTTGACAAGCTGACTTGTTGTAAATGTTGGAATCCGATAACGGTGCCACGTTGAAAGTCACTGAGCTCTTCAGTACGGTCCATTTTACTGCCAACATTTGTCTATGGAGATTGCATGGCTGCTCCCTGCTCAATTTAATACACCTGTTGGTGTCACTGAAATAGTCAAATCCACTAATTTGAAGGGGTGTCCCCATACTTTTGGAGATGTAGTGTACCTGAACGGGAACGTCTTCAGTGATGGGTTAGCTCTGGCGGTTATAAAGACTATACAGAGTGCTAAGGCTAGTTCAAGAAGGTCTCTACACATACAGGTGGCTCTTTCACTGCAGTATCGGTATCATATTTGATAAAAGCCTTTCTCCTTCTACATTGAAGGTCTATTTTGGCTGCTATATTGGCTTTCCATTCTGATATAGATGGGAAGCCACATTTTGGCCTCTCGGTTTATGAAGGGCACCAAAATGGGTAGGTGACCTGGTGGCCCTTCTCCGTGCACCAGTCATGCATGGTGTTCTCAGAGGACAAGTGGAGGGCTACATTGACACCTAACCCCGCTTATTTGCCTAAGATTATTACATCTGGTTTTAAATCTATGGTTATGGATCTGGCTACATTCTCCCTCCTCCGTTCCGCTCTGAGGAAGAGGTGTGTCTTTACACTCTGTCCGTGCGCTCTCGGAAAAGCAGCCTGCGCCACTCTGACCAGTTGTTTATGTGCTTTGGTACACAAGCACAGGGTAAGGCTTTGTCCAGAGAACGACTATTTCGCTGGATAGTCGAAGCTATCTTTTTGGCATACTCCTCTGCGTGCAAGGCTCCCCCCAGAGGGACTTAAAGCACATTCTACTAGAGGTGTGGCAACATCTGGACACTTCTTTGGGTCGTTACATTGGACGATGTATGTGGGGCAGCTTCTTGTGCCACACCTCACACTTTTGTCAGGTTCTATAGTGTTGACATGACTGCTTCGTCATTGTCACATACAGTACTGGCTGCAGCCAGACGTTAGTTCCCACAAAACATGTATTGTACACATCCCTTTGGGCCCTACATGTCCACACTATAATCCCTTCGACCAGTGCATAGTTATAGAAGAAGGTTATTCTTTCAAATTACCTGTGTTACCTATTTCTTACTAATTGTATCACATAGCCTGCAGGCTTTGCTTGTCTTATCCCGGTTTAATCCATTTTACAATAAGGCTGTAATGTAACAAAATGTGGAAAAGGGTCTGAATACTTTCCGAATGCACTGTATTCCCTGAATTTTAGTACACTGACGATACTGTATGTTTCTTTGTGAATGGCAATTTCATCATGACCACTAGTTCATAGCTACAGATTGTTATACCATATAATGTGATTTAACCAAAGAGTTATGCTATTCAATTACTGGGAGTTACAGGATAGGTTATGTTTGACATAGCACAGAGAATTTAACCAATCTTAACGATGTCGTCTTCATCATTGATTCAGGGAAACAAGAGTCTCATAAAATGTCTGCATCCAGTTGCAGGGGGTCAGTTTGGATTTTAAAAAATGCTCTGTTAATAAAATACTTTTTGCTCCATGACATAATCCATCAATTTGTAAGCCGCCATCTTGTCTATTTCAAGTCTTCTCTCAGTAATCGAAGTAGGTCTCGGTTATCATGCCATGCAGCTCTTTGGGGTGCACACCCACCTGTCTCGATCAATGAGAGAAGACCTGAAATTAGACGATGTCTGTAAGAATCTTTGGGTAAATCACATTATCTGGTGTAACAATATGTAGCTACAGTTCCCTGCACTTGTGTGTCTCTACACCTGAGAAACACCCAGACACACTGAACTGTAATACAGTGTTCATACAATGTTTTTGTTTTTCTACTTGATTTAGCATTAAATAGTGTACCCTTGCATTTTAGATTTTGACAAAAACAATGTTGAGCATCTGTTTGATGCTACATAGCCCTGTACAGGCAATATAAATATATTCTCTGAATCCATAAAGGCATACAAATTTCCAAGATAATTTGAAAGAAAAGATCCATATTTATCTCATGGTGATTCTGCATCAGGGCTCTACAACCCTGTTAATGGAGAGCTACCGTTCTGTACATTTTCCCTCAACCATAATCTAGCACACCTGATTTTAATAATTAGGTGGTTGATAAGCTGTTAAGGGAATTTTTTATCTATAATGACTAATTATGTATACATTTCAATCAGGATGTACTAATCAGAATACTAAATGTTACTGTATATGTATGAGTTTTCTTTCTTGATCCCAGTACTGAAAATAATGTGTGTGTGTATGTGGTCAAGAGTTTAGAACAATGACGGTCTGTTCCTTGGTACAAATGAATTAACTATATCTCCAGACTGACTGGAATGCTTATCTACATTGACTGACCTTGGGTCTAGGCGAGGAGGGAAGGCTTGAGAGCTATAGAGCCTTTCTATCAGTGTCAAGAAGAGATGGAACATTTAGAAAACCCTGATGTCATTGTCAGTTTATAACCTGTGGCAAAATGTGTGTGTACTCAGTACTCTCTTGAATAAAGGCTGTTACTTGACTTTAAGACCGGGGCTCTGTCCATTCCTATAAAATAAGGGTCTTACAAATTCTTATGAATTGACAGTGTTTAATTTTAATTGGGAATTAAAACAGAGGAATTAAATTCCTTCAACATAAGCTGAACCAGGTTAGTTACAACTGTGGTGGGAGCAAAAACATAAAGGAGGAGCTCTCCAGGAACAGGTTTGGAGACCCATGTTCTACACATGGTCTTATGCTGAGCCACACTGGCTGTGTTTACAGAGGCAGCCCAATAGTGATCTTTTATCCCACTATTTGGTCTTAATCACATATCTTTTTCAGAGCTGATCTGATTGGTCAAAATACCAATTAGTGAAGAAAATATAAGAATTGGGCCGACTGTGTAAACGCAGCCATAGTCCTTTACCCGGCTTCTGTACACTGGCAATGGTGTTCGGCATTGGTGGGTTGGGGAAGCTGAGACTTTGCGCTTATGACGAATGTTCTTGTCCTGTCTGCGGTAAGTGGCCAGCTGGGTAAGACTCTGCCAAAAGTGGTGTAGGGCTTCTTAACCAACAACTGTTTGGTCCTCTTGCAGAAGATTTGCTGGTACTGCTCGTCTGCTGGAAAGACACTTTTTGTGGAAGGCATGTAGGGCAACATGCCTTTGTTGGTAAAGGTATCAACAGAATGGGACCATTTAGCGTATTGTTTAGGGACAATGAGGGGACATTGGGAGGTGCTTTAGAGAGGAAAGATCAGTCAACACAGTGAATGGGCTGGGGGGCTAAAGAAAGTGTAAAAAGTCTTTGAAAGGAAGTTCTTACACAGTATGAATAGTTGTGTTGGAGATGGAGAAATGGCACCTCAATCGCTCTCATAGACAACAATACATTTACTGTCTAAGCAGAACCCTGCACAACCAAAAAAAACTTTCTCATCTCAAAGTACTGTCTGTAAATGAAGTGTTTGTGTCATTACTGTTATCTTTATTTTATATCCTTCAAGTGCCCCTTTCTGGTTTCTGTCCCACAATCTTGTTGTGCTCCATAACAGAAAGGTGTGTCCGCTCCCTCATGCGTGTATCCAAAATGTCACTGCTTTGGGGTATTTTTCAGCAGGGCACTGGGGAATGGCTCCAGATTACCCGGGTTTAAAAAAAGGAAAAGGTTAAAAAAAACACTTGGAACCCCATAACAAACACTACCCAATTTATGTTTATACCATGCTTACTGTAAATTGAGCGACCTTAGTAAATGTGCCAACTTACCTTCACCTTGTACAGAGCTAGAGGTTGGAAGAGCATGTGGGTGGAATCAGATTCTGTACCACCTACAACAAAATATACAATTTAACCTCCCCACTATTTGTATTGATGTCTATTAGACGGGCTAGCTTAGCATACCTAACATGGACATTTCAATGTTGTCAGTTTGCTGTTAGCTAACTACGCTTAAACGTTGCTAACGCTTGCAGATCTTACAACTCCTGGATAAGTATTTTAAGTGTCTTCGCTAACTAGACCCATGTTATAGTATTTTTATTTGTTGGTGACGTATCACGCCACCATTGGTTGTTCCCTCGCCTCGCCTTAGCTGTGGTACATACCCAATTTTGTACATCAATTCTGGCCTAACCTAGACATAAATATTGTATTGTAAAAACAATACAAAGCATACACATGCAAACGACATCATCAAACAAACATCAACTGATCACACCTGCCCAGACCCACTAGCACACATCACTTTCCCCCACAAAGCCTGAAACTGCACCATTTTTTCTCTCCGTAGCCCAGCACTTTCATTATTTAAATAATAAATCATTTGATTTTTCCATTGTAATTAATGATGGCGGAGTGATTCATTTCCACGTTTTTTGTTTACATTTTCTCAAGATGTGTCACGTTCTGACCTTTATTTCCTTTGTTTTGTCATTATTTAGTATGGTCAGGGCGTGAGTTGGGGTGGGCAGTCTGTTTGTTTTTCTATGATTTGGGCCTAGTATGGTTCTCAATCAGAGGCAGGTGTCATTAGTTGTCTCTGATTGAGAATCATACTTAGGTAGCCTGGGTTTCACTGTGTGTTTGTGGGTGATTGTTCCTGTCTCTGCACCAGATAGGAATGTTTGGGGTTTTCACGGTGCTTGTATTCAGTTGTTCATGTGTACATTTACGTATTAAAAGAACCATGGACACTTACCACGCCGCATATTGGTCCTCTGATCCTTTTCGCCTCTCCTCTTCGGAAGAAGAGGAGAAAATACCTTACAAGATGAGTGATGAAAAGAGGATTGTCCAATCCATCGGGTATCTCACTACACCCCACATGCAATGTGTTGTAATAAGCAGACCGACGGGTTAAAGGTAAATGTTCATTATAATACTTCTGACATCCAACTTTCTACCTCTGCACACAACTTCCGGACTTTATAGCATTCCCAGAAAGCATGGTTGGATTTTTGATTATTGAGTCATTATTACTTTACACTTAAGACATGACTTGGGCAGCGTTATAATTGGAGTGCCTTAGGAGGCCTGGCCCACACTACCGTACCTCCTTGCCCGTCCAAATAAAATATTGAAATATTGATTTATTTGACTGAGACACGCATCGTCAGAAAGACGCATCAATCTCATATAAAACATCTGATCGAGCGAAACAGCGCCCCTCTGTCTTAGCATGTGTAAACCATGTATCTGATGCTGTTTTGACAAAAATAGTACGATATCTCCTTTTACTCTCTGTTCTGAACGTGCTAAACGGCCGGTTCGTATACTCTTTAGCTGTACCCTTATCCTACTTCTCCTCTGTTCCTCTGGTGATGTGGAGGTTAATCCAGGTCCTGCAGTGCCTAGCTCCACTCCCACACCACAGGTGCTCTCATTTTGTTGACTTCTGTAAATGTAAAAGCCTTGGTTTCAGGCATGTTAACATTAGAAGCCTACTCCCTAAGTTTGTTTTACTCACTGCTTTAGCACACTCTGCTAACCCAGATGTCTTAGCCGTGTCTGAATCCTGGCTTAGGAAAACCACCAAAAACCTTGAAATTTCCATTCCTAACTATGTTTTCCGCCAAGATAGAACTGCCAAAGGGGGCGGTGTTGCAATCTACTGCAAAGAGCCTGCAGAGTTCTGTATTACTATCTAAGTCTGTACCCAAACAATTTGAGCTACTACTTCTAAAAATTCACCTTTCCAGAAACAAGTCTCTCACTGTTGCCGCTTGCTATAGACCTCTGCCCCCAGCTGTGCTCTCGATACCATATGTGAATTGATTGCCCCCCATCTATCTTCTGAGCTCGTGCTACTAGGTGACCTAAACTGGGACATGCTTAACACCCCGGCCATCCTACAAACTAAGCTTGATGCCTTCAATCTCACACAAATTATCAATGAACCTACCAGGTACAACCCCAAATCAATAAACACAGGCACCCTCATAGATGTCATCCTAACTAACTCGCCCTCCAAATACACCTCTGCTGTTTTCAATCAAGATCTCAGCAATCACTGCCTCATTGCCTGCATCCGTAATGGGTCTGCGACCAAATGACCACCCCTCATCACTGTCAAACGCTCCCTGAAACATTTCTGCAAGCAGGCCTTTCTAATCGACCTGGCTGGGGTATCCTGGAATGACATTGACCTCATCCCGTCAGTAGATGATGCCTGGCTATTCTTTAAAAGTGCCTTCCTCACCATCTTAAATAAGCATGCCCCTCTCAAAAAATGTAGAACTAGGAATAGATATAGTCCTTGGTTCACTCCAGACCTGACTGCCCTTGACCAGCACAAAAACATCCATCCTGTGTCGTTCTGCATTAGCATTGAATAGCCCCCGTGATATGCAACTTTTCAGGGAAGTTAGGAACAAATATACACAGGCAGTTAGAAAAGCTAAGGCAAGCTTTTCAAACAAATTTGCATTCTGTAGTACTAACTCAAAAAAAGTTCTGGGACACTGTAAAGTCCATGGAGAATAAGAGCACCTCCTCCCAGCTGCCCACTGCTCTGAGGCTAGGAAACATTGTCACCACCGATAAATCCACTATAATTGAGAATTTCAATAAGCATTTCTCTATGGCTGGCCATGCTTTCCACTTGGCTACCCCTACCCCGGTCAACTGCCCGGCACCCTCCACAGCAACCCGCCAAAGCCCCCACCATTTCTCCTTTACCCAAATCCAGATAGCTGATGTTCTGAAAGAGCTGCAAAATCTGGACCCCTACAAATCAGCCGGGCTAGACAATCTGGACCCTCTCTTTCTAAAATTACCTGCCAAAATTGTTGCAACCCCTATTACTAGCCTGTTCAACCTCTCTTTCGTATCGTCAGAGATTCCCAAAGATTGGAAAGCTGCCACGGTCATCCCCCTCTTCAAAGGGGGTGACACTCTAGACCCAAACTGCTACAGACCTATATCTATCCTACCCTGTCTTTCTAAGGTCTTCGAAAGCCAAGTTAACAAACAGATTACTGACCATTACGAATCCCACCATACCATCTCCGCTATGCAATCTGGTTTCAGAGCTGGTCATGGGTGCACCTCAGCCACGCTCAAGGTTCTAACCGCCATCGTTAAGAGAAATTACTGTGCAGCCGTATTCATCTACCTGGACAAGGTTTTCGACTCTGTCAATCACAACATTCTTATTGGCAGACTCGACAGCCTTGGTTTCTCAAATGATTGCCACGCCTGGTTTACCAACTACTTTTCTGATAGTTCAATGTGTCAAATCGGAGGGACTGTTGTCCGGGCCTCTGACAGTCTCTTTCGGTGTGCCACAGGGTTCAATTCTCAGGCCGACTCTCTTTTCTGTATACATCAATGATGTTGCTCTTGCTGCTGGTGATTCTCTGATCCACCTCTACGCAGACGACACCATTCTGTATACTTATGGCCCCTCCTTGGACACTGTGTTAACTAACTTCCAGACGAGCTTCAATGCCATACAACTCTCCTTCCGTGGCCTCCAACTGCTTTTAAACGCAAGTAAAACTAAATGCATGCTATTCAATCGATCACTGCCCGCACCTACCCGTCGGTCCAGCATCACTACTCTGGACGGCTCTGACTTAGAATACGTGGACAACAACAAATACCTGGGTGTCTGGTTAGACTGTAAACTCTCCTTCCAGACTCACATTAAGCATCTCCAATCCAAAATTAACTCTAGAATCAGCTTCCTTTATCGCAACAAAGCATCCTTCACTCATGCTGCCAAACACACCCTCGTAAAACTGACCATCCTACCGATCCTCGACTTCGGTGATGTCATCTATAAAATAGCCTCCAACACTCTACTCAACAAACTGGATGCAGTATATCACAGTGCCATCCGTTTTGTCACCAAAGCCCCATATACTACCCACCATTGCGACCTGTACTCTCTCGTTGGTTGGCCCTCGCTTCATACTCGTTGCCAAATCCACTGGCTACAGGTCTCTGCTAGGTAAAGCCCCGCCTTATCTCAGCTCACTGGTCACCATAGCAGCACCCACTCGTGCGCACGCGATCCAGCAGGTATATCTCACTGGTCACCCCCAAAGCCAATTCCTCCTTTGGTTGTCTTTCCTTCCAGTTCTCTGCTGCCCATGACTGGAACGAATTGCAAAAATCTCTGAAGCTGGAGACTCACATCTCCCTCACTAGCTTTAAGCGCACCAGCTGTCAGAGCAGCTTACAGATCACTGCACCTGTACATAGCCCATCTGTAAACAGCCCATCTATCTACCTACCTCATCCCCATACTGGCATTTATTTATTTTGCTCCTTTTCACCCCAGTATCTCTACCTGCACATTCATCTTCTGCTGATCTACCATTCTGGTGTTTAATTGCTATATTGTAATTACTTCACCACCATGGCCTATTTATTTCCTTAACTTACCTCATTTGCACTCACTGTATATAGACATTTTGTTTTATTTTGTTCTACTGTATTATTGACTGTTTGTTTTGTTTATTCCATGTGTAACTCTGTGTTGTTGTATGTGTCGAATTGCTATGCTTTATCTTGGCCAGGTCGTAGTTGCAAATGAGAACTTGTTCTCAACTAGCCTACCTGGTTAAATAAAGGTTAAACTTAAAAAATTTAAATAAATAAAAATATAGATATAAATATATATATATAGATATACAGATATACAGATCTCTGGTTTCAGCATCTTGCAAATTGGAAAGGAAAGCTGGTGATTGCACAGTGCACTGTTCGGGTGCTGGCTTCCCCTAAAGTAATCGTATGTTTTGCCACAACTATATAATTACTCTGGTCTAAATTAATTAATTAAAAATACTTCACTTCATTGAGGCTGATTAGCTGTCTGGTATTTACCATTACACCCATGAAAAAATGTGAGGTATTTCCTGCTTATGGAAATAAAACGCCGGTCCAACTGATTTGTTCTGCGGCAGGACCTGGACATACCTCTGCCGTTATGATGTAAAATGTATGAATTTTGTCTCTTGTATAGTACATTCTATACATTATCTTTATACTGGATTCATCGTACAAATTCGTTAACCGTAATTTCGTTCGCTATGCTCCAACTTTCCCTCCATTTTGTGCCAACATCAGTTCTTTTCAGGTCTTGGTTCGAATAGTTTATTTTTTCGAAGAGATTTTCAATTGAATATGTTCACTGCAAGGTTTTGAACATTTTACCTATCATATGAACATCATTTTCTGACTCAAGTAAGATTCCCTCAAGGTTGCGCAGTTGTCTAAAATATTTCAAATCGAAATTTCGTGAATTTTAAATTGTATGTATTTGAAACTATCAACACTGGTCAGTCAAAAATGTATTTTTAACTGTGTCATTGAAATACGTTTATTTTCTGTTATCAAGTAATTTACGGTTTCTATGCCTTTTTTATTGACATTATTAAAAACAATCCACGTTAATTTGATAAGTTACTTTATAAATGTAATCATTTACAGTTACCTGTCAAATTGCAATCAGTAACGTAACTTTTGGATTAGTCAAACTCAGTAAAGTAATCTGATTCATTGTATTGGATTACTTGCCCCTTGAATGGCATGCAATTTGTAAGTCGCTCTGGATAAGAGCGTCTGCTAAATGACTTAAATGTAAATGTAAATTAGAAGAAGACGAGAAGGATCCATCAAGCACATTTGGTGTGTCATTTATAGTGGTATGCCTTGTGGTCAGACTCGCTCAGGTGGAGTACACTTGCACCTTTTTTCAATGCTTAATTGAATGTGATTGAGAAAACGGAAAGGTGTCCTCATGTATTTTTTCGCAAACCTTTCTGATTTTAAAAGTAATCAAATAAGTAATTAACTAGCTTTTCAAAAATATCTGTAATCTGATGACAATATTACCGCTGGTAATGTACCTGATTACAGTTTTTAGTAATCAGATTACATGTACATGCTTACATGTAATCAGTTACTCCCCAACAGAACACTCTTAAATCTTAATAAATGCCTAGGCATAAAATTATGTGGTCTATTGAATTTCTAAGAGAAGCTGTGTTTTGTCCACATTTTGCAGGACATACCCATACAGTACAGCAGATGGCAGCAACTTTACATTTGAATTTTCAATGGACTCTCTAAAGGGATAATTAATATATTATGCAGTATAAATGAACTGTTGTTATACGATGCAGCCTGGTCTCATAGAGTAGACGTAACATAGTCAATGTAAATTCAGGACACTCAACTTAATGTTATATTACGTTAAGTATGGTTACACAAGACAGAAGATGACTTAATCATCTGTTTTATACAACAACGTAAATATCGAGCTAACCAAAGGTTGCGTGTTCGAATGTCATCATGGACAACTGTAACATTTTAACTATTTAGCAACTTTGCAAATACTTAGTATGTTAGCTAACCCTTCCCCTTTAACCTAACTCCTAAACCTAACCTTAACCCTATGCCCTACCCTAGCTAACATTAGCCACTTTTGCCACACAATTGGAATTCGTAACATATCATACGTTTTGAAATGTATAACATATTGTATGGATTGCTATTCGTAACATATTGTACGAATTGCAATTGTAAAATGTATGACTTGTAACTTGTAACATATACAAAATGGATGATGGACATCCACAAATTAATAGCCTACATACCATACAAAACGTAACATTTCATATTAATTGGAGTGGCTGCCATATTTCATTCTGATATGTTTCCTACTGTTCAATATTCACAATCAGTGGAGAAAAGATCTGAATTTGGCTGCCTGTGTAAATGCAGCCCAGAAAGTGTGGCTGCATTAAAAAAAAGTAGGCCTATGCTTTAATTTGGACCACTGGTTAACTGGAGCCACTGCATAGCCTTAACTGTTTTTAGACTATTTTCCACACCAGTGTTATGGGGCATAGCATCGGTCTGTTTCCTTGGCTATATAGCTTAAAATAGCATCCTATAGTATAGACTAAAAAGTCCCCATTGTCGGGTCATCAGACATGGCGGAAAGTGAATGGTAAATCTGTAGAAGGGGTCTGTCAGCCTCCATGTCTACCATTTATTTATGTGTATGGGAAGTTACGTGACACTTGTGGTCGGGGAGAGGTTTTATGGTGCTTTCAAGACTGGGAAATAACCGAGATCAGGTTATGACGTTGGTGATCTTCAGGTCGGAAAGGCAGGGCTCTATAAAGATGCCTGAGTTTCCGATTTGGAATTCCGAGTTTGATGACAATTCAAAACGTTTTGTTCCGAGTTTCCAGTTGTCTTGAAAGCACCAATAGCATTGAGGTCAGAACTTGTTTTTCTCCCATTGAGCGTCATTTGACCAACTACACCTCCCGCCCCCTCAGCGCACTCTCGGGAACGCGGTTGCACTATTCGACTCAATTTCGTTATCATCCGTTGTCATTTTACTCTTATGTGCAACGGACTTTTCTCTTATGTTCACATCTATTTGTGTGAAGATGACTAGCTTGAAGGCGTTTAAGGAGCCATTCGGTAAGTCTGCACTGTTATTTCAAACGTTAAATGGTATAGATAGGCTATGTCGTTTATGATGCCACCTTTTTGCTAGTGGTTCTTTTTGAGCAACCTTCTCATTTACAAATAAATAGACCCACTGTAATATCGAAATGTAAAAGTAATTTTGTTTTTTAAATGTTGGTTATCTGAACTTTTTAAATAATTCGTTTAAAAAATGTTTTATAATTAATTTCACATTGACATAATTTAATTAAGATAACTTGCATTCCAATGATTCAATTTCAATGTGCTCTTCTCACAAGTGGGATTTCCCCAAACATAAAAATACCCCTCATACTGGTCATCTATGGGAATCAAACCGACAACCCTAGCATCACAAGTGCCATGCTCCACCAACTGAGCCTCATCACATCATCGCAAACCACTTGATGTCTCAATGTACTCAATAACTTTATTGTCCATTGTTTTTCTTCATGGTGATGGAAAGTCTACAGGTACAAACCTAGATGACCAGCCTTTATACAATATAGTACTGTACATTTACATTAAGTGGCTTGTAAGGATGGTAAATTGATACTGAACAAAAGTGGTTATTTTCCATGTTATAATATATATATATATATATATATGATCAAGAAAATATTTACTTTGATTTGGATATTTTGTGTCTTTGCCCATAACTTTGCACCTTCTGATGTAAATGTTTGAGGACAAGGTTTTGTTCTTTGTCATTCTAATGGAATCCAGAATAACAGAGAAAGGGACAGGGCAACAACTCTTGTAATTCTAACTATTGAATCCCGAAAGATACTGTTCTTAATTGTACAACAACATTTTCTGCCAAAGCAGAGATGCTGAAAAAAAATGTTGCCAGCCCTACAGAATTTTTATATCGATCCACTAATACTAGTAAAGGCCCAGTGCACTACTTTTGTGGAAAAACATTGAAACAATAATAATATATACAATACCAAGTCAAAAGTTTGGATCCATCTACTCATTCAAGGGTTTTTCTTTATTTTGCCTTTTTTTATACATTGTAGAATAATAGTGTTGACATCAAACTATGAAATAACACATATGGAATCATGAGGTAACCAAAAAAGCATTAAACAAATCAAAATATATTTTATATTTGAGATTCTTCAATGTAGCCTCCCTTTGCCTTGATGACAGCTTTGCACACTCTTGACATTCTCTCAAACAGCTTCACCTGGAATGCTTTTCCAACAGTCTTGAAGGAGTTACCACATATGCTGAGCACTTGTTGGCTGCTTTTCCTTCACTCTGCGGCCCAACTCATCCCAAACCATCTCAGTTAGGTTGAGGTCGGGTGATTGTGGAGGCCGGGTCATCTAATGCAGCACTCAATCACTCTCCTTCTTGGTCGAATAGCCCCTACACATTCTGGAGGTGTGTTGGATCATTTTCCTGTTGAAAAACAAATGACAGTGTCCATGCTTCACGGTGGGAACCAGACATGGGGAGATCAACCGTTCCCCTACTCTGCGTCTCACAAAGACAGGGCGGTTGGAAGCTAAAATCTCAAATTTGGACTCATCGGACCAAAGAACAGATTTCCACCGGTCTAAAGTCTATTGCTCGTGTTTCTTGGCCCAAGCAAATCTCTTCTTCTTATTGCTAACATTTAGTAGTGGTTTCTTTGCAGCAATTTGACCATGAAGGCCTGGTTCACGCAGTCTCCTCTGAACAGTTGATGTTGAGATGTGTCTGTTACTTGAACTCCGTGAAGCATTTATTTGGGCTGCAATTTCTGAGACTGGTTACTCTAATGATCTTATCCTCTGCAGCAGAGGTAACTCTGGGTCTTTGTTTTCCTGTGGCAGTCCTAGTTTCATCATAGCACTTGAGGGTTTTTGCAAATGCACTTGAAGAAACTTTCAACGTTCTTGACTTTTGCTGGGTTGACTGACCTTCATGTCTAAAAGTAATGATGGACTGTCATTTTTCTTTGCTTATTTGAACTGTTCTTGCCATAATATGGACTTGGTATTTTACAAATAGGGCTATCTTCTGTATACCACCCCTACCTTGTCACAACACAACTGATTGGCTCAAATGCATTAAGAAGGAAAGAAATTCCACAAATGAAATTTTAACAAGGCACACATGTTAATTGAAATGCATTCCAGGTGACTAGCCCATGAAACTGGTTGAGAGAAGGCCAAGAGTGTGCAAAGCTGTCATCGAAGCCAATGGTGGCTATTTCGAAGAATCTCAAATATAAAATATATTTTGATTTGTTTAACACTTTTTTGGGGGGTTACTACATGATTCCATATGTGCTATTTCATAGTTTTGATGTCTTCGCTGCTACAATGTAGAAAATAGTAACAACAAAGACAAACACGGGAATGAGTAGGTGTGTTCAAACTTTTGACTGGTATCATAGATTATAACATTTTTTTATTCCAATTTTTTTTTAAATGTGTTTTTTAGGAGGTGCTGCAACACCCTCAGCACCCCTACTTCCCGCACACTGTGTAAAATGTATGAAAATGTGAGCTGTCCCCTCGAGCTCATACATATAAATTACATTTACTCAGTGATCTGTTTGGACAGATACCTGTTGGGTCTTGAGGATGCCTGCTCAGTTGAATGAGCAGAACAATAATACCCCAATTTTGCACAATGCTCTGATTCTTTCATAAAAATGTCTGTGCTTTTTTTAATGCTGAAACATTGTCCTCATCAGCAAGCCTTGAAGAACAAGCTCTTTATTCTTTATTACTATTGCATTGTGAATCTTCATATAGCAGCCAAGGCCTGTGCAGAAGCTGAGGGCTTTAGGCCAGCAAAGTAAGCCTCCTCTCACACAACAAAATCACAGAACTTATTTGTCCTGCTGGAACTTGAGTTTTACAACACACACACACAACCCTCAATCATTCACCGTACATAGACAAGGCAACTTTCAAAGCATTTGTCCATCTCTGCTTTAGGTATAGAAACTGCATGGATTGAGTTAGGTATTAGCGCGCCATTCATCTCAAGCCATGTGTGGAAAAAAGCATGCCTTGGTCGCTGCAGAGCAAATGCAACATTGCACGGTCTGATTAAACTTTTAGAAACTCGACTTATCTTAGTAGCAAAGGCATGGGTGGTCAAAAAGGAGAAAATCTAGGTTAATCTCTATGGAATCATGGCCTGGAGGGATCTATTATGATGTGGTTTATATTTCATCTATTGAACTTCTTGCAGAGCGAGTAGGTACATGTCTGTGCATTCCCTGTGGAGCAGAAACAATGCTGAGCTGAGATGGGTTTCTGCTTACAGTTGATGAGTAGGGGACATGGGGCTGATGTGTCTCAGCATAGCACTAATAAAGAGGAAGGTAAAATGATATTGAGTATGCATTACCAAAGCATCTGTACACATCTATGTAACCACAGACCTAGAATGAGATTCTATTTTTGTGTCCATCAGCAATTACACGGTTATTACAGTGATCATCACTGCTCTGCTGTTATTGATCTAACTGAGAGTATGGCATATGGTGAGTTAACTGGCATGTCCTCTCCTCTCTTGTCTCACTGTCATCATCATCTATGTAACAACAAAAACGATTGAGAAAATACTGCAATATTTTGTTTGTACCCTCCACAGAAATTATCACAGTTTCTGGACTGTGATATGTTTAAAATAATATTGTTCAATTTATTTATCTGTTATTTTACCAGGTAAGTTGACTGAGAACACATTATCATTTGCAGCAACGACCTGGGGAATAGTTACAGGGGAGAGGAGGGGGATGAATGAGCCAATTGTAAACTGGGGATTATTAGGTGACCGTGATGGTTTGATGGCCAGATTGGGAATTTAGCCAGGACACCGGGGTTAACACCCCTACTCTTACAACAAGTGCCATGGGATCTTTAATGACCGCAGAGAGTCAGGACACCCGTTTTAACGTCCCATCCAAAAGACAGCACCCTACACAGGGCAGTGTCCCCAATCACTGCTCTGGGGCATTGGGATATTTTTTAGACCAGAGGAAAGAGTGCCTCCTACTGGCCCTCCAACACCACTTCCAGCAGCATCTGGTCTCCCATCCAGGGACTGACCAGGACCAGCACTGCTTAGCTTCAGAAGCAAGCCAGCAGTGGTATGCAGGGTGTTATGCTGCTGGCTAATCAAAGCTGGTAATGGTGTTTTAGTATTTATTTTAGTCTGGTATGGCTGCAATGTAAAACTCTGACACAGTTTGCCTCCCACAAAAGAAGTGACATCTTGACAATATTTCCCTTCTTGTTGGTGATATGTTCAATCAATGACACAGGCCCCTTCTCCATTATAGTAAAGTGTGTGTGTGTGTGTGTGTGTGTGTGTGTGTGTGTGTGTGTGTTTACTCATGTCACCAATGTGAGAAACCCTGCTATTTTTTAAAATCTTGTTTGAGGAAGTGAATCCACCCACGTATTGTCGTTTTGAGATCTATGTCTGACTAACACTGTAGTTTTAACTATGTCAACAACTTCATTAATATAACCCATGTGAAATGGTCTTTGGGTAACTAGAATGTGTTTATAAATCCAAGGTTCCCATTTAAGCTGAAGTGAGTGTCAGCTTCATGGAGTGTAACCTAAGAAAGGTCAGAGTAGCTCTTTATTTGGAACTCTGAGGTCTCATACAATAGCCTCACAGTGACGCAGACTGATAGAGGCCTGCATAGCCTTGTAGAGGTATGTTTTAGAGCTGAAAAGAGGGCTTTGTACGTCTGCAACTATCAGGACCCAGGACACTCAATAAGTTCAGATTTAATGTGTCCTCTTCATGCTGATATTTGCTTTGTTGAAAAACTGCATTCCATTTCCATCAGCCATCATTTTCTATCAAATCTGCAATATTGTCCTTTGTGCATTGTTCTCTTCATGTAATCTCCCTGTTACACCTGTCTTGTCTCGACAGATAGAATAATCTCTGAACCAGTGGAGGACACAGATACTAGTAGCTTCATGGCAGAAATGGTACGACCCTCCTAATATCATCAGAAACAAACTAGTGTAAACAAATGTACTATCTGAATTTAAAGGGATAATCCACCCCCAGAAATAAAAAATCATGAAACACCTGTCAATTTGGTGAAAGCCTATGTTCTATCAGTGGTTAAAATAGAACTATACCCAATGATTTAACTTCTAAATGGTCCGTCTGGGAAATCTGAAAATCATGTAGAAACTCGTCATAGCTACCAGTTTCTCGTCACTGGAGATAGGTGATAACACACTATCACGTTTCATAACGCTTTTAAAACAATTACCTGCCCTCCAGATCGGCCAATAGAACACATTAATCCGTTTTATATCGTCATGACAAAGTATATATTTCGCTTAGATGTGCTCAATCTAAACAGTGTACCAAATTATTCAACTCAGTTTCTCCTTTAAGTACCATCTCACAATGTGCCATAGCAACATACTCTGCAATGCTCTCGGTAGTGACGAACTGCAAATTTAACTCACTGAGACACTCCTAAATTGACAGTGCAGTTTGTTTAGGTGATTTTACAGCTAGCTAGCTACTTCACATGCTGATATGGACTTTGGTATTATTGTGTGTAGCTATATTTGCTAGCTAGCTACCTAGCTAACTTGTCAGCCAGCCCAGAGAGAGCATTGCATGGTGGGTTTTGTAGTTAACTTGAACTGCAACATTTTCCCACAATTATTTTCATGTTGCTACCAAGCTTGTTATAATGACAAAATGAAACATTTGTTCACAAAAAAATATTGTTTTCACATATTAGTGTTATTTAACACTCTTTAACATTGTTAATAATTGGAATTAGAGGTTTGGGGTGGATTATCCCTTTAATTGAATAGATACATTGTTTTTGTTAGCAATAATTTTGTTATATTCTTTTGAGCTAACTCTTCGGCCTGTTTAGATTGAGAAGAAAATAGCCATGTAAAGTCATTGAAGCATAGTTGAGTACATTATGCTGGAATTTCTTATGCCCAGGGACTGATATAGAAGCAAGTTGCAACAAGCCACTTTTCGCTATCCAACAGAGTATAATTTTCTCACACAATTTACAGACGTTTATCATTGCTACCTCTCGGTCTTAAAAGATGTATATCGGCATAAATATCTGCATTGATATATAGTATGAAGATCACAATCCATCAGTGTGCCACTTCCCAGCAAAGCTGAACATGTGTGTTTTGTGTCTCTTAGTCCTTGAAGTCCAACTATCCAGTCCAAGTCACAGAACCTCAAGGTGGGTGCTCTAAGCTCAGTACATCTGTTCACACAACTGATGTGCCTTTCTGTGCACTCTGATGAGAAAGTACAGCACTCACTTACACCGTCCATCTGTCCTTTCCAGATGCAGTGACACTGCAGCTGAGGTCCATGCCACCTGGCTACCTCACACCTCCCTCAGGCAGAATAAGACAGGTGTGTAATGGGGTCACTTGCACTGAGCTAAAGTGTATTGTTTCTTTGTTTATGATATTAATGTGAAAATGTGGTGACTAGTCTTGACAGGATGCTCCTGTACACTGTAGCTTTTTAAATATAACTCCAAACCTCCTACCCAGCATCTGAAAATGTCATACCCTGGCTATCTGTAATGTTTGAGCCTTTGTAACGGAAACTAGCTGTTGGTGTCAAAACCACAAGACCATTTTGATGGGTGAGAATTATCACTTTTTTTCCATAGGAAAGGTGTTGTGAGTTGGTTTAAAAAGGTTGTGATTATTTTAATGGTATCAATAAGAATATTGTGAGGTATTCTGAATCATATTTGTAGTTAATTCCACTCTAGAATTACAACAACTGAATGTAATGTTTTGTTTTACCCAACCTCATACAGCCAGTAGAAGTTGGTGTGGAGTGCATCTGCACAGGCTCCATCTTACAAGGTAAATTAAATTAGCGTTTTTATCATGATGTATACTGTATTTCCGAACAACATTTCCAAGCATATGTTCTACATATTTTCGACACAGATGCATTACACTAACATACGTGTACCTAAAATGGTAGTCTAATCATTTCCATGTACAGTGTATATATTTCCAAGGCTGTTGGTAATTCCATTTTCCTTGCCCCAATTCCTACCCCCTAGACTTCCCCAAGGAGCTGCAGTTCTTGAACAACCCCTGTGAGAAGTGCTGTTGCTCAGCTCCACCTCCAAAGATCAGTGACCTGATGGATGACAAGGACTTGCTGGACTTACTGCGTCTTAAACTGGACCCAAATCATTGCACTGTTAAGAACTGGAAGAACTTTGCGAGCCGTTGGGGTATGAGCTATGATGAGCTGACTCTGCTGGAGCACCGGACCCAGGGCTCAATGTGCCACAGCCCCACACAAGAGTTCCTGCTGCGCAACAACCACAAGACCGTCACTGAGCTCACCGAACTTTGCCGGGTGTACCAGCGCATTGATGTACTGCGGCTTCTGCAACGCTGGATGGATAACGACTGGCCCTCACGCTGGCAAAATGCTCATTAACCACTTGCCCCAACCCCTGAAAATCCCTCAGAAATTATGCATATTACTTTTTACATTTTGCTATACACTTTATTGAATTAGCAACAGGGACTTGGACCATTTTTTTCTTTAACAGAAGCCCATTTATTTAACATCCAGTGGTTCAAGGATTTTGGTTGAGTTGGTGTGCAAAAGACCGGTGGATCACATTTTATGACTCCTGCGGAGTTGAGGACTTAATAGGACTGATTTCCATTGTGTACTCTTTACCAATAATGTAGTTCTGAGCATCTCAACCACCTCATTATTTTATTTTTCAAAGGTCCCGCAACCTCAGAATTGCTGTGTGTCCAATAGTGATGGGTTGTTCGCGAACAAACGGCTCTTTATGAACAGATCCTTTTTGGTGAACTTCAGGAAACAAATCGCATCGTTGAAAGAGACGTTCATTTGGCTCCCTGATTTGCATACTGCTACTATGCAAATATAACGTGTACATTCTGGTCCACATTCATTTTTGCAGTGCGTTAAAAATGAACACCATTTTTCTGGGACCGATCTAATAATTTGACCACGTAAACATTTGTTTGAACACGTATTTCATGATCTGACATAATGGTAGCCTATCTTTTGGGCTTTACGTTGGAGATTGGAAATCATGGTTCTAGGTCAATCTTAAGTGGAGCTGTGCTAACCAACATGGCATATCAAGAAGTGGAAAAGAGCGAAGATTTAAATGGTGAACTGTTAGTACATTTTTACTTATTAGAACAGTCACCATAGTAATGCCAGACAATAATAATTAATCTAGTATACAGTGCCTTGCGAAAGTATCCGGCCCCCTTGAACTTTGCGACCTTTTGCCACATTTCAGGCTTCAAACATAAAGATATAAAACTGTATTTTTTTGTGAAGAATCAACAACAAGTGGGACACAATCATGAAGTGGAACGTCATTTATTGGATATTTCAAACTTTTTTAACAAATCAAAAACTGAAAACTTGGGTGTGCAAAATTATTCAGCCCCTTTACTTTCAGTGCAGCAAACTCTCTCCAGAAGTTCATTGAGGATCTCTGAATGATCCAATGTTGACCTAAATGACTGATGATAAATACAATCCACCTGTGTGTAATCAAGTCTCCGTATAAATGCACCTGCACTGTGATAGTCTCAGAGGTCCGTTAAAAGCGCAGAGAGCATCATGAAGAACAAGGAACACACCAGGCAGGTCCGAGATACTGTTGTGAAGAAGTTTAAAGCCGGATTTGGATACAAAAAGATTTCCCAAGCTTTAAACATCCCAAGGAGCACTGTGCAAGCGATAATATTGAAATGCAAGGAGTATCAGACCACTGCAAATCTACCAAGACCTGGCCATCCCTCTAAACTTTCAGCTCATACAAGGAGAAGACTGATCAGAGATGCAGCCGAGAGGCCCATGATCACTCTGGCTGAACTGCAGAGATCTACAGCTGAGGTGGGAGACTCTGTCCATAGGACAACAATCAGTCATATATTGCACAAATCTGGCCTTTATGGAAGAGTGGCAAGAAGAAAGCGATTTCTTAAAAATATCCATAAAAAGTGTTGTTTAAAGTTTGCCACAAGCCACCTGGGAGACACACCAAACATGTGGAAGAAGGTGCTCTGGTCAGATGAAACCAAAATTGAACTTTTTGGCAACAATGCAAAACGTTATGTTTGGCGTAAAAGCAACACAGCGCATCACCCTGAACACACCATCCCCACTGTCAAACATGTTGGTGGCAGCATCATGGTTTGGGCCTGCTTTTCTTCAGCAGGGACAGGGAAGATGGTTGGGTGGGAAGATGGATGGAGAAGATTGATAGGAAGATGGATGGAGCCAAATACAGGACCATTCTGGAAGAAAAGCTGATGGAGTCTGCAAAAGACCTGAGACTGGGACGGAGATTTGTCTTCCAACAAGACAATGATCCAAAACATAAAGCAAAATCTACAATGGAATGGTTCAAAAATAAACATATCCAGGTGTTAGAATGGCCAAGTCAAAGTCCAGACCTGAATCCAATGGAGAATCTGTGGAAAGAACTGAAAACTGCTGTTCACAAATGCTCTCCATCCAACCTCACTGAGCACGAGCTGTTTTGCAAGGAGGAATGGGGAAAAAATTCAGTCTTGATGTGCAAAACTGATAGACATACCCCAAGCGACTTACAGCTGTAATCGCAGCAAAAGGTGGCGCTACAAAGTATTAACTTAAGGGGGCTAAATTTTGCACGCCCAATATCAGTTTTTGATTTGTTAAAAAAGTTTGAAATATCCAATAAATGTCGTTCCACTTCATGATTGTGTCCCACTTGTTGTTGTTTGTTCACAAACAAATACAGTTTTATATCTTTGTTTGAAGCCTGAAATGTGGCAAAAGGTCGCAAAGTTCAAGGGGGCCGAATATTTTCGCAAGGCACTGTATATAATATGACAGTGTTGCGTATTGGTCTTTATAGTCTCATAAAAACATGAATCATCTCCAAATATTGTATTGTTTGTATTAATAGTTAATGAGTCTTGCTTATTTTGGGATAGTTTGATGAAGCTGAGGTAATGTTGTCAAATGAGATCACACTCCGGTCTGAATCCTAATTAGCAATTTTCCCTTACGTTTTATATTTTTTTTGTGGTTACAATTCCCCCCACCCCCACTTGAAGCAAATAAAAGCTAGATGTTTTCCAGCTTCTTGCTAATCTTATGAACTTTTCTTAATCAACACGTTTCAAAAGTCATCATTGAAAAATACAGCACTGAAAAAAAAGGATTTCTATTGGAAGTTACCCATGAGAGTTTGAGCTTTCTGTGTATATGATTATATAACTTGGTAAATGTTTATTTATCTAGATTTCAGTGATGAATATCCAGGAATTCAAGCTTGTCATTTAATTATACAGTATCATATGGTTGTAGTCAATTATAAATTAGTAGTCTATCATCAATAAATGACAAAGAAACATAATGGATGTATTAATTTAATATAATAGTTTATTGGAAAAAACATCTCATGAAAAGTTTCATTACATTTCACTTTTCAACTATTGTTTTTGCTTAAAATGTAAAGATGACATCTTCCATAAAGATTGTGTCCCATTTGTGGGTGAAATAGGTCTGAATTGTGACAGATACAATATTGAGGCATTTGTAAAAATGAGTATACTTCCAAGTGAACAGAAGTTGGGAAATAGTACCATAATTTAAATAAGTTTGAGTACACATAGAGCTAATGAGCACATTTTCCTTCATTTTGATGTCAACTGTTTAAATATAGATGTAGCATATAGATGAATACAAAGAGATATCTGAGACAAATCTACATAAAAAAATAATGACATGTTTATGTTTTCTACATAGAAACAAATCACATCCTCAACATGGAGTCAACTCATGCACAAATGGAATGGTGCTTATTTACAAAAAAGTTGCATTCATGTTGGTTTGTCCCAAGTGTAAGGTTCACATGGCTGGAAACCAAGAATAATCTGCATCGGGATTTGTGATATTTAGACCAAGCATATTGGAGAGGCTTATTGATATCCTGTTGTTTTCATCCGATGAGTCTAGTGCATCTGAGGTGATTTTTGCTTTGAACAACTTCAACCGCTCCATGATGTTAATAGGTCCTGAAGGTGATGTCTCTTTCCCTCCTTCAGTCAAAGATACATTCACTTTAGACAAACTGACCTCTGTACTAGCTGTATCAAGGCTTCCTTCAAGCTTTGGTGTGTCAATGGCCTCAAAAAGGGCCTCCGCAGCATCTTTGAGCGCACTCTCAATCTTGTTGTTCTTTGGAAGTCTGTGAAAGTTAAACATTGGTACTTCTACCTGACCACTCTCTGTTTCATCCATACTCTGCTCTTCCTCATTATCCATGTCAGAATCTTTACCTTTTGAGACAGAGAATCTAAACCTTGGCCACTTTAATTGCCATTTTAACTTACTTTTGTGAGTGTCATCTATTTTGATGTCAGGAGCAGAGAGACTCAGTTCAGGTGTACTAATCTCTCCCTCAACTTTGGGGACAGAAACTTCCACATCAGGCGCATTCACATCTGCACTGGTATCAAGTTCTGGTACCTTTATTCTAGGTCTTGAGAGACCAAACTTTGGCATCTTAAAATGAGACAGTTTTGCAGAGGGAGCCTCAATGTCAACATCTGGAGCTTTCAGCTCAACCCCAGGGCTTTTAATGTCTCCCTGCACTTTAAGATCAATGTCTGGGACACTTACTCCAATCTCTGGAGTAGATAGATTAAGACCAGGAGCATTCAATTCCACCTCCGGGCCGGAGAGGTCAGCTTTTGGTAAACTTAGATTTACATCTGGAGCACTGATATCACTTTCAACATTAGGAGCAGATAGATTTTTGTCTGCTTGAGGTACCTTTGGGGCTACACGCCCAGTCTCAAGTGTGGGAACTAGAATATTTATGTCAGGTGCATCAACGTCAAAGTTAGGTTCCTCTAGTTTATGATTTGAAAGAACAAATGAGGGGTGCCTAAAATAAGAGAATTTGAATTTGCCTGAAGCGGCATCCTTATCTATATCTGGAGCTTTTAGATCTACTTCAGATCCTTTGAGGTCAGCTTTGGGTACGTTGATATCCATCTCTGGTGCATTCACTTCACCCTCAAGTTTGGAGGCTGAAAGATTGGGCTCTGGTGTTTTCAGGTCTAGATCATGAACTTTAAGGTCTACTTTTGGTAAATGCACATCAACCTCAAGAGCTGAGATGTCTAAATCTGGTGTCGTTGGATCAACATCAAAATTAAGGTAAACATTTGGGGCTTGACGTTCTACATCTAGTCCTTCAAGGTGCATTTTGGGCAAACTGATATCTAAATCTGGAGCAGAGATATCTCCTTCAACCTTTAGGGTAGAAAGGTTCAGCTCTGATATTTGCAGCTGGTCATCAGTGGCTTTTCGGGCAGCTTCAGGCAAACTGACATTGATACCTGGAGCAGCAATGTCTCCCTCAATTTTTGGAGCTGAGCAGTTGAGGTCAGGTGCATTCAGGTCTAGATCAGTCCCTTGAATATCTGCTTTTGGTAAATTCACATCGACCTTTGGAACTGATATGCCTGAATCTTGTGTCTTAAGCTCAATTATTGGAACCTCAATGTTGAGATCAGGGGCTTTAAGGTCTACTTCAGACAAATTAATATCAAGACAGGGAGCAGCGATGGCTCCCTCAATTTTGTGGGTGGAAAGATCAGGTGTTTTCAGCTCTACAACACAGGCTTGGAGGTCAGCTGTTGACAAATCAACATACACATCGGGTACAGAGGCATCCAACTCTGGGGCCTTTAGATTAACATCCAGGTTTGGTCCTTTATCTCTTGGCCCTGTTAAACCAACATTTGGCAGTTTGATTTTAGGAAAATTGAATTTTCCAGAGGGAGCATTACGGTCAACATCTAGGGCTTGAAGATCTACCTCTGGACCTTTGATGTCAGCTTCAGGGAAACTGATACTCAAATCTGGAGCAGCAATGGCTCCCTCAATTTGAGGGGCAGAAAGGTTCAGGTCTGGTGTTTTCAGCTCTACTACAGGAGCTTGGAGATGAGCTGTTGGCAAATTGACATCCAGATCAGGAACCGAGACGTCCAACTCTGGGGCCTTTAGATTAGCATCCAGGTTTGATCCTTTAACTCTTGGCCCTGTTAAACCCAAATTTGGCAGTTTGATTTGAGTGAACTTTAATTTTCCAGAGGGATCAAGGTCGACATCTGAGACTTGAATATCCACAACATGTCCTTTGAGGTCAATTTCAGGCAAACTCACTTTGAGATCTGGAACAGCGATGTCTCCTTCAATTGCTGATGCTAAGAGGTCTGCTGTTTTCAAAACAATTTCAGTCCCTTTCAGATATGCTTCGGGTAAATCAACATCTAATTCTGGGGTGTTAAAATCAGCATCTACATCAAGTTCCGGTCCTTTTACTTGAATTATGTTTGGCCATTTTATTTTCGGCAACTTTAATTTTCCAGAGGGAGCATCAAGATCTACATCTGGTCCTTTGAGGTCAGCTTCAGGCAAACTGACATTGAGATCTGGAACAGCGATGTGACCTTCAATTGCTGATAGGTCCAAATCTGGTGTCTTCAGATCAACATCAAGGTCTGGTCTCTTCACCTTATGTCCAGACCAGTTAACTTTGGGCATTTTAAAAGTTGGAAATCTATGTTTTCCAGAGGGTGCCTCAACGTTGACCTCTGGTGCCTGAAGATCTACATCGGGACCTTTCAAGTCAGCTGTGGGTAAATTGACATCTACATCTGGTGCACTTATATCCCTGTAAATATTAGGGGTAGAGAGACTCATGTCAGGTACAGTCAGATTAGCATCCAGAACCATTTCTGTCTCCTTCACCTTTGGACCATGGAGTCCAAATTGAGGCTTCTTTAGGTTGAACAACTGGAATTTTCCAGAGGGAGCATTAGTGTCAACATCTGGAGCATTGAGGTCAGCTTTGTGTAAAATAAGATATACATCTGGTGCGCTTATTTCTCCATCAATGTTTGGAGTGGAGTGATTCAAGTCAGGTGCAGACAGGTCAGCATCTATGTCGACTTGGAGTCCCTTAACCTTGGGTCCAGAGGGTCCAAATTTAGGCTTTTTTAGAGTAATCCATTTGAATTTCCCTGAAGGGGGCTCAATGTTCACTTCTGGTGCGTTAAAGTCTACTTCAGGCCATTTGATATCTGCTTTTGACAAATTAGTATCCAAATCAGGCGTGTCAAGACCTGCATCAACATCAGGGACAGAGAGACTGAGGTCAGATACCTTCAGATCTGCATCAACGTCTGGAGCTTTAATCTTTGGTCCAGAGAGCCTGAACTTAGGCTTTTTGAGTGTCGGGAACTTAAATTTGTCAATGGGAGGATGAATGTCAACATCAGGGCCACTCAGGTCTGTTTTGGGTAAATTCAATTCTAAATTTGGTGTGCTCATCTCACCCTCAAACTTTGAGGCAGAAAGATCAACGGGTGGTGTCTCCAGGTCGGTCTTAACACCAGGAGGTTTGACTTTTGGCCAATGAAGACCAAATTTGTGTTTCTTTAAATTAGGCCATTTGAATTTACTTGAGGGAGCCTCAATGTTGATATCTGGAACTTGCAAATCTACCTCAGCTTTTGGTGAACTCAAATCTACATCTGATGCCCTTATCTCTCCATCAATGTTGAGAGTGGAGGGATTCACATCAGCTGCAGACAGGCCAGCATCTATGTCGACGTCAGGTCCCTTCACTTTTGTTCCTGATAATCCAAACTTGGGCTTTGTTTGAGTTAGCCATTTGAATTTGCCTGAAGGAGCCTCTATGTCAACATCTGGAGCTTCCAAATCAGCATTTGGATCATTCAAATCTACATTAGGGGCTTTAATTTCCACATCAGGGGCTGAAATCTTCAGGTCTGGTGTCTCCAGCTCTCCACTGAGACCAGGGCCTTCTAATTCTCCTGATATGTTCACGTGTCCCTTTGGTGCTTTGGCATTTATGTGTGGTAGATTGAAGTGAGGCATTTTTAATTTTGACTCCTTGTACTTATATGCATTTGTCTTAACCTCTGGTTTCTCCAAGTCAAGTGAGGCATCTGGAGTGCGGAGCTTTAGTATTAATAGACTGTCTTCAAGGCATCTGAGGGTGCCATCGAGATCTGCTCCTTTCATTATAGGCCTAGATATTCCAATGGTGGGCATTGTGAACTTTGCATCACCATCAGTTCCAGGTGTGTCCAATGTCACATTGGGCAATTCCCCATTCAAAGTGGGACCATTGATTTCACTCTTCAACCCCCCTTCAGCATTTAATTGTCCACTGAGGCGATTGACCTCGATAGTTGGTGCCTCAACTGATTGCTGCATTCTGCTGTAGGTATCCTTGAACATCTGTAGACAATCAAATAGTAAATAAAGCATAGTGCTATGTGGTACTCAGTGGGCAAATATTAAGGTTTTGATCCACAATACATTATTTTATTACCTTCAGAAAGGATTCAGACCCTTGACTTTTTCCATATTTTGTTACGTTACAGCCTTATTCTAAAATGATTAAATAAAAAAATTCCTCAGCAATCTACACACAATACCCCATAATGACAAAGCAAAACCAGTTTTTTTTCAACAAAACAAAACAGAAATACCTTATTTACATAAGTATTCAGACCCTTTGCTATGAGACTCAAAATTGAGCTCAGATGCATCCCGTTCCCATTGATCATCCTTGAGATGTTTCTAGAACTTGATTGGAGTCCACCTGTGGTAAATTCAATTGATTGGACATGATTTGGAAAGGCACACACCTGTCTATATAAGGTCCCACAGTTGACAATGCATGTCAGAGCAAAAACCAAGCCATGAGGTCGAATTGTCCGTAGAGTGCCGAGACAGGATTGTGTCGAGGCACAGATCTGGGGAAGGGTATCAACAAATTTCTGCAGCATTGAAGGTCCCCTAGAACACAGTGGCCTCCATCATTCTTAAGTGGTAGAGGTTTGGAACCACCAAGACTCTTCCTAGAGCTGGCCGCCCGGCCAAACTGAGCAATCGGGGGAGAAGGGCAGGGAAAACCTGCTCAAGACCTCAGACTGGGGCGAAGGTTCACCTTCCAACAGGACAACGACCCTAAGCACACAGCCAAGACAACGCAGGAGTGGCTTCAGGACAAGTCTCTGAATGTCCTTGAGTGGTCAAGGCAGAGCACGGACTTGAACCTGATCAAGCATCTCTGGAGAGACCTGGAAATAGTTGTGCGGTGATGCTCTCCATGCAACCTGACCGAGCTTGAGAAGATCTGCAGAGAGGAATGGGAGAAACTCCCCAGATACAGGTGTGCCCAGCTTGTAGCGTTATACCCAAGAAGACTCAAGGCTGTAATTGCTGCCAAAGGGGCTTCAACAAAGTACTGAGTAACGGGTCTGAATACTTATGTAAATGTCATTTTTCTATTTTTCTTCATAAATTAGCTAACAATTCTAAAAACATATGAGGGGAAAAAAATTTGAATCAATTTTAGAGTAGTAAGGCTGTGACGTAACAAAATGTGGCAAAAGGGTCTGAATACTTTCCAAAGGCACTCTAATTCTTCAATGACTGCTTGCATAAATCATTAAGTACATTTGATTCTGACACTTACATCCCCAGGATCTTTGAGGCCACCATCCAATGATCCGAGACTGGCGCTGGCTTTCAGATCCTGCTTTTTCATAACTCTCATGTTGTCATTGTAAGGCTCCATGATCTTGAGTAATTTCACCCTGTCCTCTTTACTGAGGTGATTCAGATTGATGGTGACCGCAACAATCTCATTGTCTAAAAGAGTAGAGAGAAAAACGTTTTACTAATAATGATCTATTATGCTTTGTATGTTATAATTATGAATGTTTTTGATCAGAAATAAACTAGTATGTGACATTTGACCTTCTTTTAAGCCAATCCTATCAGTGACACTCGGGTCTGTGATTCCAGTGATGACAACTCCTCCTCTTTCTGAATCCTCCAGGACCAAGCTTTTGGAGTAACGTCTTTGCTGACTTTCCCCATTCTAGTAAGATGTCAAATAAAATGAAATAACAATTATAGTCACTATCATCAAGCAGCAACTATTTGTAACAGTTACATTAGCGTGTGTGCAGTACTCATCCAAAGTGGACTAAGAATCTGGTAAAACAAAGTATCTGTATGGTTTTAGACCCTGATTTTTTTTTTACATTACATTTACATTTAAGTCATTTAGCAGACGCTCTTATCCAGAGCGACTTACAAATTGGTGCATTCACCTTATGACATCCAGTGGAACAGCCACTTTACAATAGTGCATCTACATATTTTAAGGGGGGGGGGTGAGAAGGATTACTTTAGCCTATCCTAGGTATTCCTTAAAGAGGTGGGGTTTCAGGTGTCTCCGGAAGGTGGTGATTGACTCCGCTGTCCTGGCGTCGTGAGGGAGTTTGTTCCACCATTGGGGAGCCAGAGCAGCGAACAGTTTTGACTGGGCTGAGCGGGAACTGTACTTCCTCAGTGGTAGGGAGGCGAGCAGGCCAGAGGTGGATGAACGCAGTGCCCTTATTTGGGTGTAGGGCCTGATCAGAGCCTGGAGGTACTGAGGTGCCGTTCCCCTCACAGCTCCGTAGGCAAGCACCATGGTCTTGTAGCGGATGCGAGCTTCAACTGGAAGCCAGTGGAGAGAGCGGAGGAGCGGGGTGACGTGAGAGAACTTGGGAAGATTGAACACTAGACGGGCTGCGGCGTTCTGGATGAGTTGTAGGGGTTTAATGGCACAGGCAGGGAGCCCAGCCAACAGCGAGTTGCAGTAATCCAGACGGGAGATGACAAGTGCCTGGATTAGGACCTGCGCCGCTTCCTGTGTGAGGCAGGGTCGTACTCTGCGGATGTTGTAGAGCATGAACCTATAGGAACGGGCCACCGCCTTGATGTTAGTTGAGAACGACAGGGTGTTGTCCAGGATCACGCCAAGGTTCTTAGCGCTCTGGGAGGAGGACACAATGGAGTTGTCAACCGTGATGGCGAGATCATGGAACGGGCAGTCCTTCCCCGGGAGGAAGAGCAGCTCCGTCTTGCCGAAGTTCAGCTTGAGGTGGTGATCCGTCATCCACACTGATATGTCTGCCAGACAAGCAGAGATGCGATTCGCCACCTGGTCATCAGAAGGGGGAAAGGAGAAGATTAATTGTGTGTCGTCTGCATAGCAATGATAGGAGAGACCATGTGAGGTTATGACAGAGCCAAGTGACTTGGTGTATAGCGAGAATAGGAGAGGGCCTAGAACAGAGCCCTGGGGGACACCAGTGGTGAGAGCGCATGGTGAGGAGACAGATTCTCGCCACGCCACCTGGTAGGAGCGACCTGTCAGGTACAATCCAAGCGTGGGCCACGCCGGAGATGCCCAACTCGGAGAGGGTGGAGAGGAGGATCTGATGGTTCACAGTATCGAAGGCAGCCGATAGGTCTAGAAGGATGAGAGCAGAGGAGAGAGAGTTAGCTTTAGCGGTGCGGAGCGCCTCCGTGATACAGAGAAGAGCAGTCTCAGTTGAATGACTAGTCTTGAAACCTGACTGATTTGGATCAAGAAGGTCATTCTGAGAGAGATAGCGGGAGAGCTGACCAAGGACGGCACGTTCAAGAGTTTTGGAGAGAAAAGAAAGAAGGGATACTGGTCTGTAGTTGTTGACATCGGAGGGATCGAGTGTAGGTTTTTTCAGAAGGGGTGCAACTCTCGCTCTCTTGAAGACGGAAGGGACGTAGCCAGCGGTCAGGGATAAGTTGATGAGCGAGGTGAGGTAAGGGAGAAGGTCTCCGGAAATGGTATGGAGAAGAGAGGAGGGGATAGGGTCAAGCGGGCAGGTTGTTGGGCGGCCGGCCGACACAAGACGCGAGATTTCATCTGGAGAGAGAGGGGAGAAAGAGGTCAGAGCACAGGGTAGGGCAGTGTGAGCAGAACCAGCGGTGTCGTTTGACTTAGCAAACGAGGATCGGATGTCGTCGACCTTCTTTTCAAAATGGTTGACGAAGTCATCTGCAGAGAGGGAGGAGGGGGGAGGGGAGGAGGATTCAGGAGGGAGGAGAAGGTGGCAAAGAGCTTCCTAAGGTTAGAGGCAGATGCTTGGAATTTAGAGTGGTAGAAAGTGGCTTTAGCAGCAGAGACAGAGGAGGAAAATGTAGAGAGGAGGGAGTGAAAGGATGCCAGGTCCGCAGGGAGGCCAAGTTTTCCTCCATTTCCGCTCGGCTGCCCGGAGCCCTGTTCTGTGAGCTCGCAATGAGTCGTCAAGCCACGGAGCGGGAGGGGAGGACCGAGCCGGCCTGGAAGATAGGGGACATAGAGAGTCAAAGGATGCAGAAAGGGAGGAGAGGAGGGTTGAGGAGGCAGAATCAGGAGATAGGTTGGAGAAGGTTTGAGCAGAGGGAAGAGATGATAGGATGGAAGAGGAGAGAGTAGCGGAGGAGAGAGAGCGAAGGTTGGGACGGCGCGATACCATCCGAGTAGGGGCAGTGTGGGAAGTGTTGGATGAGAGCGAGAGGGAAAAGGATACAAGGTAGTGGTCGGAGACTTGGAGGGGAGTTGCAATGAGGTTAGTGGAAAAACAGCATCTAGTAAAGATGAGGTCGAGCGTATTGCCTGCCTTGTGAGTAGGGGGGAAGGTGAGAGGGTGAGGTCAAAGAGGAGAGGAGTGGAAAGAAGGAGGCAGAGAGGAATGAGTCAAAGGTAGACGTGGGGAGGTTAAAGTCGCCCAGAACTGTGAGAGGTGAGCCGTCCTCAGGAAAGGAGCTTATCAAGGCATCAAGCTCATTGATGAACTCTCCGAGGGGACCTGGAGGGCGATAAATGATAAGCATGTTAAGCTTGAAAGGGCTGGTAACTGTGACAGCATGAAATTCAAAGGAGGCGATAGACAGATGGGTAAGGGGAGAAAGAGAGAATGACCACTTGGGAGAGATAAGGATCCCGATGCCACCACCCCGCTGACCAGAAGCTCTCGGGGTGTGCGAGAACACGTGGGCGGACGAAAGAGAGCAGTAGGAGTAGCAGTGTTATCTGTGGTGATCCATGTTTCTGTCAGTGCCAAGAAGTCGAGGGACTGGAGGGAGGCATAGGCTGAGATGAACTCTGCCTTGTTGGCTGCAGATCGGCAGTTCCAGAGGCTACCGGAGACCTGGAACTCCACGTGGGTCGTGCGCGCTGGGACCACCAGATTAGGGTGGCAGCGGCCACGCGGTGTGGAGCGTTTGTATGGTCTGTGCAGAGAGGAGAGAACAGGGATAGACAGACACATAGTTGACAGGCTACAGAAGAGGCTACGCTAATGCAAGGAGATTGGAATGACAAGTGGACTACACGTCTCAAATGTTCAGAAAGTTAAGCTTACGTAGCAAGAATCTTATTGACTAAAATGATTAAAATGATACAGTACTGCTGAAGTAGGCTAGCTGGCAGTGGCTGCGTTGTTGACTTTGTAGGCTAGCTGGCAGTGGCTGCGTTGTTGACACTACACTAATCAAGTTGTTCCGTTGAGTGTAATAGTTTCTACAGTGCTGCTATTCGGGGGCTAGCTGGCTAGCTAGCAGTGTTGATTACGTTACGTTGCGTTAAAAGAACGACAACAATTTCTTTGATACACAGACGGCTATGTAGCTAGCTATGTAGCTAGCTACGATCAAACAAATCAAACCGTTGTGCTGTAATGAAATGAAATGAAAAATGTGATACTACCTGTGGAGCGAAGCGGAATGCGACCGGGTTGTTGAGTGCGGAAGTTCTATTCAGTAGACGTTGGCTAGCTGTTGGCTAGCTAGCAGTGTCTCCTACGTTAAGGACGACAAATAGCTGGCTAGCTAACCTCAGTAAATTAAGATAATCACTCTAAGACTACACGCTCTAAACTACACAATTATCTTGGATACGAAGACAGCAAAGACAACTATGTAACTAGCTAACACTACACTAATCAAGTCGTTCAGTTGAGTGTAATAGTTTCTACAGTGCTGCAATTCGGTAGACGGTGGACGTATGCTAGCTGGCTAGCTGCTGGGCAGATAGCAGTGTAGACTACGTTAGGACGACGAAATACAAGTTGCAATAGAAGTACTGTTTCACTATGTTGTCCTCTTTCTTTTCCTTTTTCTTCTGTCCTTCTTTTGTCCTTATTTTGTCTTCCTTTCTTCTGTTAACTAGATATTTTTTGTTGTTATTCTTTGTAAGCTAGCTAGCTTCTTCCAGGAGAGTCCCTAGCAACTGCTTAGCAACAAGTAAACAATTCTGCTAGCAATTCAGCTAGCTAAGATAACTGTACAATTTTATGAAAAATAGTTAATTTTTCAAAAGCCTGTCTTTTTGGTTTGTTCCTTGTTTTGTCTTCTATTGAGTCTTGCAGTTTTCTCTTGATTTTTTTGATGTACTTCACTCTAAAAAAACATTTAAATCTCAATATATACAGGAGCTCATTTTTCAGCAGCTGCTCAATTTAGAACTCCGGAACAGAGTGAATACACCCCAGGATAGATTGTTCTCGTAAAAACAAGCTGACTCCTGCTCTTTAAAGGGGCAATCTGCTTTTCAAGCATTAACAAAGAAGTCACCTGCCATTGTTTTTGTAAAAGCCTGAGGGATGGGTCTGGAGAAATGTTATCACTCTCAAATTCATAGATAGAGCTATGGTTACAATGCCTGACCAGCCATGATATAAACATTATAGTTTAAAATATATTTTGACTATACAGGGTTTGTTTACAATGATATTGTTTACTAACACGAAGTAACATTTTCTTATATTTTGGGTTCTGATGGGTTATGACAGTTGACCTAAGCACACGAGGATTTCACAAGTTATATTCTTCATGAATCAATGGAATATATAATTTATTTAAGTACAAAAATGATTGGATGTACCAATCTCAGATTGTCGCTTTAATGGGAAGCATGAAAGGTTATAAAATTTCAGGGAACGTTATAAATTATTTGACTCACCATGATTTCTGAAGTATATTTACAGCGGCATATCAAGAAAAATGTCCTCACTATAACCTGTAAAAACAACAATAAAGAAGTGGTACAGTGTTTCTTTACTATCAGTTTATAATGTGATTTAATAAGCAAAAATCCCTCTAAAATAAGACATTTCATCTTACAGGGTTTGATGTTGCACAACAATAAAATGTACATTGAAAAATCCTTAAGGATGATTTTCCCCTATCATTTTGTAGGGGCCAAATGAGAAATCTATGGGTAGCTTTGGAAATATTGCATTTACTAATTACAAAACTGCCTCACATGATTATAATGTCTGTATGTGGTGATATATATGATAATTAAAACATTTGTGAGGTGTAGCTTGCAGAGAAAAACCACATCCTCTCCCAGCTCGGTGGGTGAAACATCCACACAGAAACAGAGTTGCACACAGTTAATTCATTTCTGCTCAGACTGACACCTAAACATTCTTTGCTAGACTTTTGCTGCATCACAAGATAAGGCAGGAGGTTGGATGAATGCTTGAGCATTTCACAAATGGAGGGTGATTTACATACAGAATAATATGAAATGTTCTGAGACCAGGTTGCATAACTTAACATGTAAAAACCAACCAAAATAGTCATTGGACTATGTCTGCTGAAAGGTATCATCACTATTGTTATAATGACAATAATTATCTTGATAACCACTCTAAAGCTTTTGACAAAGCTCTCTGCCTTTAATTTACTGCTGGCTGATTGACAGAGGGAGTGACAGCGACACCCACACACAGACAGCCGCACACCTTAGGAACCCCAGGAATGGCCATTGCCAGGATGCTCAGGGGAATGTTTCCCAAACAAGTTGGTTTAGATGCATGATAGCTTACATGCCATTCCTACTACCACAGCCACATACTGCCACATCCACTACTCTCATGAATGTCAACGTATTCACCTGCATTGTGATGCTGAGGGTTTGGGCAGCATGTCAGAAATAGTGAATGGTGTAAACGGAATTATGAGTGCCATGATATTGGCTTCAAAACATTACATTATTGTACCGGAAGAGGCAGACTGGGACAAGAATCCAGCACAGGCATTTCATCCACACCAGCCCACATCACTGTACACGCTGCCAACTCATCCACAGCCATACACACACATCCCATCCCCACACCCTACCTGGACACAGGCAGTAGTGCTGTAGTGCTGACACATAACATTGGCAGTACAGTACAGCGTTATTCAACAGTGACTGACTTCCCCCTGAACTTTTTTTTTGTACAATTTTTTTTTTATTTTTTACTTTTACCCTCCTATTTCATGGTATTCAATTGGTAGTTACAGTCTTGTCTCATCACTGCTACTCCCATACAGACTCGGGAGAGGCAAAGGTCGAGAGCCATACGTCGAGAGCCACACTGCTTCTTGACACAACCCAGAAGCCAGCCACACCAATGTGTTGCAGGAAACATCATGAGTCCGTATGAGAAACACCGTGCACTGCGCCCAGCCCCCAGTGCACGATGGGACCCTGCTGGCCAAACCCTCCCCTAACCTGGACAACGCTGGGCCAATTGTGCGCCTCCCCACGAGTCTCCCGGTCATGGCCGGCTTGCGACAGAGCCTGGACTCAAACCCAGAATCTCTAGTGGCACAGCTAGCACTGAAATGCAATGCCTTAGACCACTGAGCCACTTGAGAGGCCCTACTCAACTTCTTTTAAGCAGCTCATGTTCAAAAGAAACACAATATGTAAAAACACCACTGGTGACAATAACTGTGCCTCTGCGCTAGCCATTTTATTTGCCTCCTTGTTGTGCTGTCTGTCTCTGCATCTTCTCTGCTGTCACTCTGTGCTTCTTATGGTTCTCTGCCTGCCTGTCTGCTTAAGCCTTATAAGGCTTATAAAACAGACGTTATAAAAGCCAAGCTAGCGACTTAGGCTATATTGGAAATTAGTAGCTGTTATACACTATATATACACAAGTATGTGGACACCCCTTAAAATTGTAAGCAAATCCTCACAGCAATGTTCCAACATCTAGTGAAAAGCCTTCCAATAAGAGCTATTAATGCCCATGATTTTGGAATAAGATGTTCGACGAGCCGGTGTCCACATACTTTTGAGTGAGGTGACAATGTATACTGAACAAAATTATAAATGCAAAAATGTTCATATGAGGAAATCAGTCCATTGAAATAAATAAATTAGGCCGTAGTCTATGGATTTCACATGACTGGGAATACAGATATGCATCTGTCACAGAAACCTTTAAAAAAATGTAGAGGCGTGGATCAGAAAACCAGTCAGTATCTGGTGTGACCACAATTTGCCTCATGCAGCACGGCACATCTCCTCCACATAGTGTTGATCAGGCTGTTGATTGTGGCCTGTGGAATGTTGTTCCACTCCTCTTCAATGGCTGTGTGAAGTTGCAGGATATTGGCGGGAACTGGAACACGCTGTCGTACACGTCGATCCAAAGCATCCCAAACACCCTCAATGGGTGATATGTCTGGTGAGTATGCAGGCCATGGAAGAACTGGGACATTTTCAGCTTCCAGGAAAGGGGCACAGATCCTTGCGACATGCATTATCATGCTGAAAAATTAGGTGATGGCAGCGGATGAATGGCACGACAATGGGCCTCAGGATCTCTTCACGCTATCTCTGTGCATTCTAATTGCCATCGATAAAATGCAATTGTGTTCGTTGTCTGTAGCTTATCCCTGTCCATACCATAACCCCACAGCCACCATGGGGCATTCTGTTCACAACTTTGACATCAGCAAACCACTTGCCCACATGATGCCATTCACATGATCTGCGGTTGTGTGGCTGGTTGGACGTACTGCCAAATTCACTAAAATTACATTGGAGGCAGCTTATGGTAGAGAAATTAACATTCAATTCTCTGGCAAAAGCTCTGGTGGACATTCCTGCAGTCAGCATGCCAATTGCATGCTCCGTGACATCTGTGTCATTGTGTTGTGTGATACAACTGCACATTTTAGAGTGGCCTTTTATTGTCCACAGCACGAGGTGCACCTGTGTAAGGATTGTGCTGTTCAATCAGCTCTTGATATGCCACACCAGTCCGGTGGATGGATTATCTTGGCAAAGGAGAAATGCTCACTAACAGGGATGTAAACAAATGTATGTATGCACAAAATGTAAGAGTAATCTGCTTTTTGTGCATATGGAGCATTTCTGGGATCTTTTATTTCAGCTCATGAAACATGAAACCAACAGGTTACAAGTTGCGTTTATATTTTTGTTCAGTGTAGAATGTGTTATTTTAATTTTAGGGTGCCTTTTTTAAAACATTTTTATGATGCATGATCTTGGCTGTCTAACTGATGACAGAGTCGAAGCAAGTCTAGTATAACCAAGAAATTGCACAAAAATAAATGCAAAATACAAAATCTTAACAGGTCCACAAGCCGCCAGCCATTCACCTTTTTCATTTTTATTTATTTATATAAAACAAATATTTTTGTGTGTGTCAATTTCGACCTGCTCACCCAACCACAAAATGTACCAGCCTTCGGGCATTTGCCAGAATTGCCAAATAACTAGTCTGCCCCTGTCCACCAGCACAAATGCATTCTGTGAAAATGTAAAACCTGAGGCCACAAACATTGGGTTATAACTTTTTACTGGTCTCTTTGTGTTTCATGAAAAGGAAAAGGTTTGTTTTCAATCTCTGACTAATACTAGAGGTAAGACAGTTGAAGAAAGTAAGCAGTTGTGGCTTTATTATTGTGGCTTCGTTTAAAGGCCAGAAAAAATCCCACATGAATGGCTTAGTATGTAATTCATATTGTATATCACAACAAGCAACACATTCCATATGTTAGGGAGGTCTATTTGCATATTTGATAATAATTGTATGGTGGCTTCATTCTCATCTGACCACTATGGAGAATGTAATACAACAGCAACACCTCAAACAGATATCAAGTAACAATGGTACTATAAAAGACACTGTGGGCCGGTTTCCCGGACAGATTAAGTATAGTCATGGACTAAAAAGCTTGCTCAATGGAGAATTTCATTCCAGGACTATGCTTAATCTGGGTCTGGGAAACCAGCCCTATATGTTTGATGAATAGTAACCCACAAGCAAAATCCACTTAATTGATTTATTTACAGTTCTGGGCATTAAAGTTTATTTTTCATAATGCCTTGCAAGGGTGATGCCAAGTTCATTAGAAACCATCCAACAGCAATAACCCATGTGCTGTAATACATTACTGAAATATGCCCCTACATCCACCACCTACACCCACACATCGATATAATCCCCATAATTTCACAATGTTTCAGATAACACAACAAATTTGCTCAGACGATGACTCACAAACCCCCAACCAGAGAGCAATTATGGGAGTATCTTCAGGAAACTAAATGGATCGAGACAACGACACTAAAAGCACAACATATAAAACAACCATCCTCCCTTGTCACATATTCAAATGAAGTTGTAAGGTTACACAGGTCGATATCTATATATATTTACATGTATGAGCGTCTGCTAAATGACTTAAATGTAATGTTAAATGTATATTTCTTTCAAGGAAATTAAATGAGGGACTATTTAATCTGAATAGCAAGACATTTAAAATACAATAATATCGCTGTGAGCAGCAACGAACGGGGTTCACAGGATGACCGAAAGGACACAAGGTCAGTTGGATAACAAAAGCAAGCACTCTATAATGTATGCATATTCTTTTATGTGCAGTTATGAAATACAAAATCTGAAGTGAATCGGACATAATTTATGAGGAGAAGAGGATTTTTAGTATTAGTGTTACAAAGAATGAATTGTTAACACAATGAGCTACAGACTTTTGGGTTGTACCATTAGATTTGTCTATTTATTCTGCATTCATTGGTACCAACCATTATTCTGTGTTTAACGGGGGCTGAGTAGAATAGTGTTTGTGAGACTAGGGGCCGGTTCTTTTTATAAAAACGTCTGTATGGTTTGAGCTACAAACTATTAAAAGCTTTCTATGAAAAGCTGAGACTCTCACGAACTATATAATGCTCACAAGCTACACAAGAGTCATTAGCAGGTAAGGGGTTCTTCTACATAGAAGATCCTAGGAAATCCAAGGACCTTGTACCTATAATAATGTAATAAGCTCACATAGTTGCTGTCACAAATGCCAAACTCCACACAGTTGTCACTGACTAGTTGGATATTCACCTTTATCAATACAACTCATGAATTCAACTGTTTAGGGCTGGGGTCTCAGGACTTATAAGGTTCATTCTATTATCAGTTGACACAGCAGAAACAAGAGCACTGAACTATGATTAAAATTCCCATTGTACCATCAGCACGAATTACATCAATTTGTTAAATATCTTATTCTAATGGCACCAAAAGCCTTATAATGTGGCCGCGTAGCTCGTATACATATATGCTGGGCCTGTGCTGGGCTCAGATTGGGGCATAGGATGGGAAGGACTCACCTTGTGATGCTCCTAGATATGCGTCCTCTGAAAGCCCAGGCAATGTTGTCTCCTCTGTACCTTAGCTGTTCTGTCAACCTAAGAGGATCTGTGTTAAATACATTATGTTAAATGCCTTCTCTGACCGCAACCTGAGCTGTAGAACAGGTTCGGCAGCACCTAGACCGCCTCCCCAATGCCACCCCAACCCCCACTATGAACCTTTTCACAGGGAGAGGGACATGTCATGCACATTTACAGGGCTGGTGACAGCCGAAACCTGCCAAGAGAGTGAGAGAGAGAAATGGAGATTTAGAAAGAGAGAGAAAAAGGTACACACCACCCATCCTTAACCGAGGATTAAGAAACAGAGGCCTGCAATAATTGCAAAACATGCATCTACACCCATCAACATGTGAATGCACTCTCTCCTTCTCTGTCTCTCATCATACACACACACTGCCCACAGCTCTGGAGAGATTAATGGAATCCAAAGATTCTGCCATAAGCCATTGATCAGTGTCTTTGCCATCTTCTACTGTATCTGACTGACCTGTATAGTGAAGGGAGGCTGATGTTATTTTGAGTGAGTTGAACTTGATTGTGATCGCTCAAAAATCTGCTCATTATCTTCAATATCATGATAAAGTATTGTATTTTTGTCATTTCAACTTCTTTTGGAGGTTAATATGTATACACACAGATACATGGCAGCCCCTACACTACAGCATCATTATTATACTGTAGACTCATACTTTACTTACTGATTTCACTTCGTCCCAGGTACAGTAGGACATAAGGCCATAGAGATGAGGTCACAGTGCTGACAATCAGTGTGTCAAAGTGGTAATAATAACTGGGTTTATTCAGTATTATGCTTACTATGTACCAAACCAAAACCAGGCATAATATAGTGAGTTATTGCCCCACCCACTCTATGAATGAATACAATGTTTAGAAAAGTACATCACACAAGTAGGGCTCAGCTCCAGGAAAGCAGTAGTGCTCTAGTGGTAGGTACAATAAGAATAACCTCTGCATTCAAAGCTTCATTTCCTGAGTTACATTAGAAGTGCACATCCAAGAATTCTCAGAGTTATTGACTACAGATAAAATGATGTCAAATCACCTTATATCTACAGTAGCTTTGATTGGACTGGTACTCATATATTCCAAATCTTAGCGAGCACTCATCATTATGAATCAAGTCGACAATCTACGGTCAAATCCTTTTTAATCCTTGTCACATGAAGATGAATAATGAATAGAAACTTAAACTACTCAGTCTGCTAATCAGGATTTGTAAGATACTGATTGAACAGACGGAGGCCCAGCTAAAATAGTAAATAAGGTTTATTCACAAGAGCGCTGGTTAGTTGTACAAAACCATTCGTTTTATACTTGCTCCTTACGCACATACTCTTGCACACAAACATAATTCATACTCACATACATTTGCACACAAACAGTAGGTATCCTACGCACATACTGTCCTGTTACCCAGCCGACAAAGATTAGGGACCGTGAGAATCACTCCCTGTCCTTTCCCAAATCTCTCAGTGGCCCCTAGCCAAGGTCGGCACCAAATCTTGCTCAGACAGTCTGTGTTTAAGACACTTTAGAGACATATTGTACAATAATTATGTTTTACCCTAATTCTGACTAAAACTACACACATCATTTATTATAATTTTACTGACTATAAATCAATTTCATACAATTGTATGGCTTCAGGGTGGAATATTATAGTCATTAATTTAAACCTATAAATTCCATCAACACTATTCCAAGCTTAAAATGATAAACATTCAACATTGGCCATGCTGTCAATCCAGCATGATTTCTTCCTGTGCTCAAAACAACTGTTAACTGGGAAATCTGACTTCAGTGAGTTCCCGACAACTGGGAACTTGGGAAAAAAAAACATTTTGCACGGTCATCCAACTCAGAATTGTAAGTCGGGAACTCGGGCCTCTCTAGAGCTACGACCTGAAGATCACTGACGTCATCATGATTCAACCCTTTTGTTTTGAGTTCCCAGTTGTCATGAAAGTACCACAAATCCAGAGAATGCCAGACTTTGATGACAAAGTTTGATGAACTTTTGAAATCCTGTTCAAGTGAGCACAGCACAAGTCCAAAAATGTCTTGTATGCTGCTGCATAAATGATGTAATATGTCAGGGAGTTTTGTATACTGTAGCTAAGAAAGTAATACTAAGTGTATGTTGTGTAGTAATCTGTTAGTAGCCCATGTGCCTCACCCTAATAATTTGGTATATTTTCCACTCTTAATTTCACATACTGTTCTGATTTGATGGTGCACATGTAGCATATAACCTGTTTAAGAGAAATGTAATCACAGAAGAGATTTCATTGTCTGCTTATATGCCCCCTTTATTTAACATATGGTTCTGACTTGGTGTACAGGGAAAACACTGTAAGAACGGCCCATGTTCTGAATTCTGTCACTGTACATTTCAAAAGTGCTGAACAAAAAGTCATATTGACTATGTTTGTCCTAGCTCGCTCATTAATGTCTTAATCGAAATTACGGATTGCCTCTTATCCTCTTGTCGTCCCCTTATGCCATAGTTTCTACATCTCAATTGTCAGTAGAAACCACCTTGCCTGCCCTGACCCTGACCCTGAGCCTGCCGTCCTGTACCTTGCCCCACCACACTGGACTATTGACCTCTGCCTGCCCTGACCCTCAGACTGCCTGCTGTTCTGTACCTTTTGGACTGATCTGGATTACTGACCTCTGCCTACCCTTGACCTGTCATTTTGTAGGCTACGTGTGCCTTTTTAAAAAATTATGTAGTTCTGTCCTTGAGCTGTCCTTGTCTATTGATGTTCTGTATTATGTCTTTCTGTATTATGTTTTGTATGAACCCCAGGAAGAGTATCTGCTGCTTTAAGCGACAGCTAATGGGGATCCTAATCAAATACCAAATACACCCAGAGCTGTCTATATTGTGGAGCTACGGGACATTTCGTAGCTACCTGCCCATTAAGAAACCAGGCTCATCAAGAATGGGTGAGTACTCTAGTACTGGTACTTTTCCTCTTTTCCTCTTACTCACACCCCTTTCCATGCCCTCCTGCTGTGGAGGAACCAGTCGAAATCAACTTTATGCAATAAAATGCAAATTAATTATTTAAAAATCATACAATGTGATTTTCTGGATTTTTGTTTTAGATTCCGTTTCTAGTTGAAGTGTACCTATGATAAAAATGACAGACCTCTACATGCTTTGTAAGTAGGAAAACCTGCAAAATCGGCAGTGTATCAAATACTTGTTCTCCCCACTGTATATTAAATGTCTAGTTTCTGTCCTCCCAGTCCAACAGACAGATATATCTCACTAGGTGTCTGGAATCCATCTCAGTACCACCACCATTGAGAATTTCTTTACTGATTTACTGTTGTTGTAATGAAGTTGCAAAGTATCATACTTATAATGCATGTCTTATCATGCACTGTCCTCAGAGCAGAGAGGTATCAGGCAATGATGGCATTTTATGTTGAATTTTAAGACGTTTAAGATACTGGAACACAATAATCACTTGTTCTCTTCAGAAAACATGCACAGTAAATGAGTTGTAAGGTATTTGGAGGGTGGCAGGTAGCCTAGCGGTTAGAGGCGGTTTGAATCCCAGGTCTGATAGGAAACATATGGTATCACATTTTTGATGACATTCCTGCCATTGTGCCTTTGAACAAGACATTTAACCCAACTGCTCCACGGGCGCCTAGTGTGGCAACCCCCGCCCCCCACCCCCACCCCTGTTCCAACATGTATGTGTGTCTTTCAGAGGGTTTGGCATAAAGCGGTTGGACCTTGTGTACAAAGGACTAATAAAGTGACTTAAACTCTGAAAACACAGTCAATATCTGTCTTTGGCCTTCCAAAGGAGGTGGTGGATGTGAAATGACCATGTAGGCAGGGGAATGAACAGTGAAAAAAGCAGGTTTTACACTTGTAGAATGGACAAAGACATGCACTGCAAGGAAAATACCAGATGTTCTCATTATAATGAATTTGTTGTGAATTTGTTCCTACATGTCTGCAACCAAGTCAAATGGTTTCGCCTGAAGGGAGGATTCTGGAATCAGAAGAGAAATAAGGATGGCTTCTTGATTCATGTTTCACTTACTGTCTCAGCTTCAGGTCTAAACACGCTGTACACTCTCATAGCTAGACTTCTCTTTAATGAAAGTCCCTAAAATGTCAGATGAGGAGCTCTGTGAAACAAAGAAAGTCTCCCCCTCTGTTTGCACAGGCCCAAACACCACACTGTGCACATCATTCAATCATACAGTATGTGCTTCAAATATAGTAAACTACGACACTAAATCAGAAAAATAAACCATGTTGAAAATGTCACAAGAAGGGTTTGTGTCATACCACTACCATTCTTCCACACAGCAACATTCCTCACACGCTTCAAAGCGAGATTCTTTATTTAACAATCCGTGTCATGCTGATCACACCACCTCTTGCATTTGTAAGTCCTCGTATGCAGCAGCTCGTCACTGTGGAATGTCAAGAGGAGGGGGGATTTTTATTCATTCAGATGTGAATGGCTCTGACGACAGGTGAATAGTAAGACGCTGTCAATCCGGTTATTGCGACTCGACATAATCTGGTAAGTGGTACCCATAGTAAAGGAAGGAATTCTGATTATTCGACAGTCAGCTTTTTCTAGCCTACTTACTCCATTTGTCTTGACACTGATGTCCAATCAACACAACATTGGATCAAAGGTTACACACCTTCAATTAAGAATCAAGGGCAATCATCTGTAATGAGTTCAGCACAATGAAAAGTCTGTGGTGTACTTGTTTCCCTGGCTATTTTGCATTGAAACTTTTGCAATGCTCAACTACAATACTCTACTTGACAGCTAGGCCAACGATCCTTTCAGTCACACCTGGATTCATCCCACTGGACACACCACATCATTTCAACATGGTTGAGAATAACGTCTCAACCAAATATTACCCTTATTCCCATGTTGAAATGATGTGGTGTGCCCAGTGGGATGAATCTAAGAGATTTCCACCTTTATTCACCCATTCAAAAATGTATCCAAAAGTCTGTAGAATTTCCAATGTGTTATCACTTTGATTTCAACCATCTAAAAGCACAACCAAATTCCAATGGGGAAAAAATGTCATATTTTTTTGTTTAGTTGTCATCTAAATGTGTCCTCACCTTGCTTTCAACCATTTAAAAGCACAATAATGTTGAAATGGGAATATGACATATTTTGTGTTTATACAAAAACTTAATGTGTTATCACTGAGCTTCATCTAATAGCACAACGAAACGGCCTGGATTGCAGTTGAGATTACATTAAAAGTACATTGTGCAAGTAATCAATGCTGTTTGAGATTCTGCACAGATTAATATAGCAATTTTGAAGATCTTCATAGACCTGCGACTTTGCTATCTTGAACATGCAAGTTTTTAAAGATTACATAAGAAGACATGTATAGTTACTGTAGGCTAACCTCAACATTTGGCCATGGATGTGTCACTGATTTTAAGGATGAATGAATACTGCTACATTAGTTCGTAAGATACATAAGATACATACAATCGTACAAAATATTGTTTGCCTTTACTTTAGGCTATGTGATGCATTACAAAAGTAATATTAAATTGTGTTTGGTTGACAATACAACCAAATATCAACATCTAAAGGATATCTAATGACTGGATCGTCTGCGCTACTGGCTTAATCCTATTCTTCAACTTGTATTTTTTGGTTTAGTTGGTGAATTCAACATATCATTTGTTAACTTGTCAACAATATGCTATTTACTGTATTGTAAAAGTGATACTGAATTGTGTTTGGTTGTCAACACAAATATCAACATTTGAAGCAGTGAAAGAATAGGACTAAGTCAAATCAAACTTTATGCAAAGTGCATTTAAAGTTTGATTTGATTTAGTCCTATTCTTTAACTTAGATTTTTGGTTGAGATGGAGATGTAAATCCAACATATCAATTATTCTTTTGTAGACCAACTGGAATTAAAGTCAGACTAAGTCAGTGACACAGATGGGACTATCCAAGTAGAAGATACATCTCCTTTAAATGTTGACATTTGGTTGTATTGAAAACCAAACACAATTCAATATCCAGTTTGTCTACAAATAGTTTATTTGTTGGATTCACGTCTCCATCTCAAACAGACATCTAAGTTAAAGAATAGGACTAATTATAATCTAACCAAACTTTGAATGCACTTCAAATAAAGTTGAATTTGATTTACTCCTATTCTTTAACTTAGATTTTTGGTTGAGATGGAGATGTGCATCCAACATATTAATTATTAACTTGAAGATTACATTTGAAATCAACCAAAGCTTAAAACCCTGTGCCTATATGCGTTGTCTATTTTTTGTTGAACCCTGGGTTGAATTGAAGCAAAAGCTGTTGATGACATTTAATTTGCTATATAGGCCTAAATAGTATCATTGATGATATGACTTTTAAAGTATACTTACATTTCATCTACTCTGTTTATGGCATGAAACAAAGCTTGGTGAGTTGTGAAAAAATTGTACCACACCATCCAAACAAATATCAAACCATTTTAAAAATGTATGTTGTGCGTATTGAATATTTCTTCTGTCTTATCCGGTGTCCTGTATGAATTTAAGTATGCTCCCTCTAATTCTCTCTTTCTCTCTCCCCTCCCGGAGGACCTGAGCCCTGAGACTACCTGGCCTGGTGACTCCTTGCTGTCCCCTTTCCACCTGGTCGTGTAGCTGCTCCAGTTGTAACTGTTCTGCCTGCGGCTATGGAACCCTGACCTATTCACCGGACGTGCTACCTTGTCCCGGACCTGCTGTTTTCGACTCTCCCTCTCGCTACAGCACCTGCTGTCTCTAACTCTGAATGCTTGGCTATGAAAAGCCAACTGACATTTACTCCCAAGGTGCTGACCTGTTGCAACCTCTATAATCACTGTGAATATTATTATTATTTGACCCTGTTGGTTATCAAGGAACGTTTGAACATCTTGGCCATGTACTGTTATAATCTCCACCCGGCACAGCCAGAAGAGGACTGGCCACCCCTCAGAGCATGGCTCTCTAGGTTTCTTCCTAGGTTCCTGCAGTTCTATGGAGTTTGCCCTAGCCACCATGCTTCTACATCTGCATTGCTTGCTGTTTGGGGTTTTAGGCTGTGTTTCATTATAGCACTTTGTGACATCAGCTTATGTAAAAAGGGCTTTATAAATACATTTGATTGAGTTGTTCAGGTATGCAACAATGTCATAACAAAACAGTGTGTCATTTATTCATGAATGGAAAACCTGCCATCTTGAAGTGCAAGAGTTTTGTTTTTGTCTTACCCTAGAAACCTGGTTATCGGTTTTCATTAAATAGGGCCCTTTGTTGGACTGTGAATATCTGTTGCTGAACAGGAAATAAATGTGTCACTTGTTTTACCCATCCTCAGTCTTCAGGAGGTCAGGTCACTAGCTGTACATTGTGCAATCCGTGGGGTAAACTGAGACTCAAGCACGCCAGGCATCTGGGAGAGCAAAGGTATTTTGCATTGTGCCCAAGTGAAGGAATGCTTGTGTTAAGATTCTTATGATAGTCATCAGTGTAACGGCGTTCGTTTGTTGAAGGAGAGTCGGACCAAAATGCAGCGTGGTGGTTACTCATGTTCTTTAATGAAGAATATAGCGATACATGAAATAACTAAATAAATACAAAACAACAAATGGAACGTGAAAACCTTAATAAAAAATAATTTATTATCTTCAATACCATTCATTCTTTACAACTCATAATTTACATACATACTCAAATAATGATATTTTAATTAAACTAATTAAACTAAACATAAACCCCAAACAAAACCTCAGGGGAGCATCTTCCCTCCCCGTCACCCTACAAAATACCTTTCCCTATCTCCCCGTCCCTAATCTATCCTCTTACAAATCTAAATGACACCCAGCCCTAAACCCCCCCTTCCACCTCTCCCGAGCAGCATGCTGCCCCCACTTCCTCTCCTCCCTCTTCATCCTCCCCCTCAAATCTCCTTCCACCCTCCTCACTATCCCTTCCACCCCCCAATCTCTCCCTGTCTTCACCATGTTCTGCCTTGCTTCCCACAGCCCCCGTTTAAAGAGACTCATGAGAAGCCAGAGCAGAAACCTGTCCCTATCCGTCCCTCTCGCTCTCCCTACACCCCTCTCTAACCTGGCCCACGTCAATACAAAATCCCCCTTTACCAAACCTAACAACACCCGTGCCCTAGCCCATACTACTCCGGCAAAGGCACAGTCCCAAAAGACATGGCGCACAGTCTCCTCCCTGCCAACCGGACGGGTGTATCACTGGCTGAGCAAGCTCCGTTAACAAGAAAGAAACAAAAATTGTGTCCAGCTTGAGGGGGAAATGTGGTACCCCCCCTACCTCCCTCCCCGATGGGACAGATCATGCGTGCCCTGGCGACCCACTCGCACCTGCCACTCCACATAAACTGAAACACAAGCCTCACTAGAGGCCTCCTCAGACAAGCCGGCAATGGGTAGATGTATGCCAAATACAAAAGAGACGGCAACACATCCACCTTTAGGACCAGGACTTTGCCCATAAAAGACAAATACCTAGCCTTCCACATTGCTAGCTTCCTCTGTACCACTGCGATACGCATGTTCCAGTTTAGCGTCGCTGAGCCGGAGGTCTCAAAATGGACCCCGAGAATCCTCAGGGCCCCCTCACAGAGAGATAACCCCCCAGGCACATCCGTTCTACCGCGCCATCTTCCGAAAAACTTGATGGAAGACTTTGCATGGTTCAGAACTGCTCCCGACGCTCGGGTGAAATCCCCAAAGATGGCAAGGGACCTTGTCAGGCACGAGTCCTTGCACAACAGCAAGGAAGTGTCGTCGGCGTACTGCGTCATCTTAACACGCAGCCCACCACTTCCAGGGATCAGCAAGCCTTCCACCCCTGTGTCTGCCCTAATGGCAGCCCCCAGAGGCTCCATGTACAGAATGAGGAGGAGAGCCGAGAGTGGGCACCCCTGCCTGACCCCAGACGAGAGGTCAAAAACACTAACTCGGCACCCCGCTCCGACATATAATGTACGAATCCATCCTATAAACTTCTCCCCAAATCCTAATCGACCTAACACTCTGAATAAAAAGGATCTATTCACGCGATCGAAGGCTTTCGCCTGATCTAGCGCTGCTACCATTAAAGGCAGTCCTCTATCTTCAACCCAAGCGATGGAGTCCCTGATTAACTGTAGGTTCCATCTAATAGAGCGGCCCTCTACCCTGCACGTCTGATCCTCATGAACGACGTAGGGAAGGGCTGTGCGCAACCGGTCTTCTAAAACCTTTGCAAGTAGCTTGTAATCTACACACAGCATGGTCAACGGCCACCAGTTGCCATGGTCTGTTACTTCCCCCTTCTTATATAAAAGTGACAGCACACCAACAGCCATTGATCCCCCCGGGACCCCCGTCTCAAGGATGGCCTTCAAGACTTCGAGGACCACTGGTCCAAGTATACCCCAAAACTTGAGATAAAACTCAGCCGGCAGCCCATCCATCCCAGGCACCTTCCCTTTTCCCATCCTCCTAAGAGCGCTCTCAACCTCTTCTAGTGAGATCTGGGCCTCCATCACTTCTCTAATGTCCTCCGGCAACTGCCTGGACAAGTGTTCTAAAAACACATTTCCCTGCTCTACATCTATTTCCCTTTCCTTAAATAAACCTTGGAAATGATCAGTTGTCACCCTGTCCATATCCTCTGGTTCTCTAACTATACTACAATTTTCTTCCCTCACACCATGCATTACCTTCCTACTCTGTCTGGCCCTAACCAACTTAAAGAACATAGCAGAACAAGTCTCATTATGTTCTAGAAAGCCACTATGCGCACGCTCCAGGAAAGCTTGAGCCTTCCTCTCCTGCAACTCCCTGAGCTGCACCTTTAGGGTTGCGGATCTCTCCCAGTCAAACGACCCGCCGAGGTTGCCTGCCTCGTATTCAAGTTCAATTAACCTTTGGATACGATCCACCTCCCTCCTCTCCTTCCTTTTTTTCCTCTTGCAATACCCTATTATAAAAGCCCTAATCCTCACCTTAACTAATTCCCACCACTCTAACACCCCCTCGCACATGGACCGGAGGCCTTCAAGCCTCCAAAAGAAACCATAAAACCCGTCAACAAAAGCCTGCTCCTCCTGCACATCCCGATCTAACTTCCAGTACCCCCTACCAAAGAGGCAGACTGGCGACCCCACCTGCAGGAGCACCCCATCATGATCCAAAAAGAAAACAGGCAACAGCCGCCCAGACAACTTACCCAAAGACCTGGGTACAAAAATACCTGGGTACAAAAATTAAGCGGAGTCGAGCCTCCGCTTAATCCCCCTGGAGCTGCGCCATGTAGGACCGTCCATTTTCGGAGTAGTGTGCAGACCACCATCTACCAGACCATGGCAAGCCATTAGCCCGGCAATGGAGCCTGCACTGCTACCCCCCCCTCTTCCTAAATCTGTATTAAAATCCCCCCTATCACTAATTTCCTATTTTGTGACACACAGGGGCGTCAGACAGTCCACCATCTCCCTCCTGTCTGCCACCACCTGTGGCCCATACACCACCACTAATCTAAATGTACAATCCCTTATCGTGACATCCACCCCTATAACCCTCCCCTGCATTACCACAAAAGAATCCTCCACTTTTACCTCCCTGAGCCCACACAAAATCCCTACCCCCGATGAGTGCACCCCTCCAACACCCCAAACCGACTCCCCCTTGTCCCACTCCCTCTTAAACCTACTAATATCCCCTCCATCCCTCAGGTGAACCTCCTGTAAAAAACAAAAATCAAACCCCACACCCTCCAAATAACTAAAAACCGCCTGTCACGCCTTGGTCATTGTATTTTGTGTTTTTATATGTTTGGGTAGGCCAGTGTGTGACATGGGGTTATATGTTGTGTTTCGTATTGGGGTTTGTATTATTTGGGATCGCAGCTGATTAGGGGTGTGGTATAGGCTTGGCTGCCTGAGGCGATTCTCAATTAGAGTCAGGTGCTTATCATTGTCTCTGATTGGGAACCATATTTAGGTAGCCTGAGTTCGCTTTGTATTTTGTGGGTGTTTTTTCCTGTCTCTGTGTTGTAGTCACCAGATAGGCTGTAATTAGTTTCACGTTCCGTTCTGTTGTTTTTGTATTTAGATTCAGTTATTTCATGTACCGCGATTCTTTCATTAAAGTCATGAATAACCTACACGCTGCGTTTCGGTCCGACTCTCTTTCTTCAACAGATGAACGCCGTTACAGAAACACCCACCTCTCACAGACCGAGCAGCGTGTAACTGGAAACGACGTTATGGACAACAGAAGCATGGAGTATACGACGTGGGAAGAAATCGACAGGTGGGCGGCCGACCCAGAGAGAGTGCAGGAGCCCGCTTGGGATTCGCTTCAGCAGTGCGAAGAGGGCTATAGACGAATGGAGTCTAAAAGGAAAACATGGCGACGCAGAGCGAAAAACGAAAGTAACCCCCAAATATTTATTGGGGGAAAGAGCAGAGAGAGAGTGGCTGAGTCAGGAGTCAGACCTGAGCCTACTCTCCCTGTTAATTATGAGGAGCAGCAATATAAGGACTTCTGGTCTTGGGAGATGATATTAGACGGAAAAGGACCCTGGGCGCAGCCGGGAGAATATCGCCGTCCCAAGGAAGAAATAGATGCGACTAAAGCGGAGAGGCACTGGTATGAGGAGGCAGCACGGCAACGCGGTTGGAAGCCGGAAAAGCAGCCCCAAAAAAATATTGGGGGGGGCTAGAGGGGAGAATAGTTATGCCAGGTAGGAGACCTGCGCAAACTCCCTGTGCTCACCGTTGGGCTAGAGAGACCGGGCAGGCACCGTGTTATGCTATGGAGCGCACGGTGTTTCCAGTGCGGATGCAGAGCCATGTGCGGCACATACCAGCCCTTCCTATTGGCCGGGCTAGAGTGGGCATCGAGCCAGGTAAGCTTGGGCAGGCTCGGTGCTCAAGAACTCCAGTGCGCCTGCACGGTCCGGTCTATCCAGAGCCACCTCCACACACCAGTCCTCCGGTAGCAGCTCCCCGCACCAGGCTTCCTGTGTGTGTCCTCGATCCAGTACCACCGGTTCCAGCACCACGCACCAGGCCTCCAGTGCGCCTCGCCTGTTCAGCGCAGCCAGCGCTTTTCTCCTCTCCTGCGCTGTCGGAGTCTCCCGCCTGTTTAGCGCAGCCAGAGCCTTTCTCCTCTCCTGCGCTGTCGGAGTCTCCCGCCTGTTCAGCGCAGGCAGCGCTTTTCTCCTCTCCTGCGCTGTCGGAGTCTCCCGCCTGTTTAGCGCAGCCAGAGCTTTTCTCCTCTCCTGCGCTGCCGGAGTCTCCCGTCTGCCCAGCGCCGCCAGTGCTCCCAGTCTGCCCAGTGCTGCCAGTGCTCCCAGTCTGCCCAGCGCCGCCAGTCTGCCCAGCGCCGCCAGTGCTCCCAGTCTGCCCAGCGCCGCCAGTGCTCCCAGTCTGTCCAGCGCCACCAGTGCTCCCAGTCTGCCCAGCGCCGCCAGTGCTCCCAGTCTGCCCAGCGCCGCCAGTGCTCCCAGTCTGCCCAGCGCCGCCAGTGCTCCCAGTCTGCCCAGCGTCGCCAGTGCTCCCAGTCTGCCCAGCTCCGCCAGTGCTCCCAGTCTGCCCAGCGCCGCCAGACAACCAGTCTCTTCCAGATCTGCCCGACAACCAGTCTTTTCCAGATCTGCCAGACAACCAGTCTCTTCCAGTTCCGCCAGCCAGCCAGGATTTACCGGAGCCTACTACCTGCCTGAGCTTCCGCTGTAATTAGTTTCACGTTACGTTCTGTTGTTTTTGTATTTAGATTCAGTTATTTCATGTACCGCGATTCTTTCATTAAAGTCATGAATAACCTACACGCTGCGTTTCGGTCCGTCTTTCTTCAACAGACGAACGCCGTTACACCGCCCTGCTCTTAACAAAATCCCTTAAACCCCTTACATTTAAACTAACAAAAGTCAAATTAGACCTCATGAAAAAATAAAACCGAGTAATACACTCAAATTCTAAACCCAGACAGAAAAAAAGAAAAAAACAGGAGGCTCACCCGATGCTCCCCTGCTCCATATCTACCGGTGAGAACACCATCCGTACGCCCGATATCCCCCCCTCTTCCTCCATCTCACCATCCCAGGATGCAGGAATAGTGTTTGGCTCCGGGGTGCCCTGCACCCTGGATCTACCCCCACAATCCTCCCCTCCCCAGCGTTGCAGCTGGTTTGGAAAAAAATCGGGGAGGCTGAGTCCCCAAACAAAAAACTCCCCACCTCCTCCTGTACCCAGTCCTGAGTCTTGTTAGGTGTATCCCCACCCAACAGAAGTTGAGGGCCTGGGGAAACCAGCAGCAACCCAGAGGTTTCTCCCACCCCATCACTCTCTTGGCCATCCCCTCCCTCTCACTGTCGGCCAATCGCACCCTCCTCTTCATTCTCTTCTTTGGTGATGACGGCATTGGAGAGATACCACCCCCCCCCCCACCAGCTCCTCCACCATACCCCTCATCTCTTCCACCAGGGCACTTTCCCCCCAGTCCACTTGCTCTTCCACCGTCTCCTTCTCCACCACTCCACCCTCGCTTTCTTCTCTCTCATGCTCCTCCACTCGGTTAGCTTCTTCCGCCGCTTTTCCTGGTTCTCCTACTCCTGTGCCTTCCGTTTCCTTCTCTCTTCCATCCGCCGCTTCTTGCTCCTCCTCCTTCCTTGTGGCCTTCCCCTCTGGACCTGTACTCTGGTCATGAGGCGTACTTCCTTCCCCTCCTCTTCTTCCCCCATCCCCCGACCCTGCTCCCCCCCCAGCCGCAGACGCATATGACCTCTGACGGGCCGGGCACCCCCGCCACAGGTGTGCTGACGAGCCACACCCATGGCACGTCTTAGGCTTGTCACAATCCCTCGCCTCGTGTTCCTCAGATCCACAAAATCTGCATTTTCTTGTACTGCACGAGGCAAATATGTGACCGTAGGCCATGCAGTGCCTGCAAAATGGGGGCTGACGTGCATAAAACAACATCCCCCTGTCAGCCCCTAGGGAGAACATAGCAGGAGGATGGAGGTAGCCACCATGTCCCTTTGGGTCCTCTCTGAGGAGGGCCTGGAAGCCTCTCCTCCCATTCCAAAACCCAAGGGAGTCTTTGAGGTGCCTTGCTGAGGAGACGTTATCCATGTATCTCCCCAGAAAAGCCCTCACCTCTTCGTCCTTAACGTAAGGGTTGTAAATGTTGACAGTTACAACCCTAAAGTTATTCTTCGCCAGGCTTGTTATTTCATAGTGGCACATCGGCCTCTCACCTCCCACTGCTCTTGCCCTTCTCAGGATATCATCGTGTTTTTCCTCTGTATATAGTGCCACGTCGTATGCTCCCTCCAACGAGTTGCCTTGGAAACAAAACACGTCCTTCACCGTCAGCTTTAGAATCCCCATCAATATTATCCTTCCAAAAGATTCCCGTCCTAAAGGCTCCAACTCCTTTTCCTTCCAAGCAAAACTAATCGTGTTGGCCAGCCCAATCCCAGGGACCGACCGTGTTGATGTATTTAGCACCATCTCCGCAAGGAGAATGGCGCTCGTTCTCTTCTCTTCCAAAACAAGGGAAAAAGAAAAACCAAAGTGACTGAGCCTATCTGGTGAAACTACACAGAGACAGGAACAATCACCCACAAAATACACAGTGAAACCCAAGCTACCTAAATATGATTCCCAATCAGAGACAACGAGAATCACCTGACTCTGATTGAGAACCGCCTCAGGCAGCCAAGCCTATGCTAGACACACCCCTAATCAGCCACAATCCCAATGCCTACAAAAACCCCAATACGACAACACAATAAACCCATGTCACACCCTGGCCTGAACAAATAATTAAAGAAAACACAAAATACTAAGACCAAGGCGTGACAATCAGTTAATACAGTAGACAACAATACTATAGTTTCACAATGAAAATGCCCAGTTGTACGTTCGACATGCTTCTTTTGATTTAAAAGACAAGTGGTCCTGTCTTCATGGAATTTGAATTCTTCAGTCAACTACTTCAACATAAAGCTACCAAGGCCCTACTCAATATAACACAGTAATCGAGTGAGAAAAGTAGAAAATCAATCATTCTTCTTTCCTAGCAAGAATTGTGAACTACATATTACTTCTATCACACTTTCTCACTATGTTTAAATAATGTTATCATGGAAATGCATATAGGCCAGGCAGTCTGCATGTTAAGGGTGTGTACTGGAGGCGAAGTCAGGTGCAGGAGAGCAGAGTGTAGTTAACAGGCACAATTTTTATTCTGGTCCAAACGAAAGCACATATGTACATATAACGTGCCCAATACACAGAATATAAACAAAGGTTTGGCGAGTAACAATACCCACATAACATCAAAACAATTTCACACAAAGACATGGAGGTGAACAGAGGACTAAATACATTCAGTGTTATGCAGGTGAATGAGGACCCAAAAGCGACTTGGCGAAAACAGAGTCTTTATTCCAGTAAAGGATATAGGCAATACTCCTGGACAGTCAGAGCAGAAAACAAAACATAAAAAACTTAATTCCACTCGTAGTGACGAGGACAGACTGGAGACTCGACCATTAACTGTAGGTTGCCTCGGGAAGGCACCAACCGTAGCAGACTCAGACACCTGCTTACACGCAGCATCTGAGGGAAACAAGACACGACAGGGCGAGACAAAGACACAGCACGGCGAACATAATACAAGGATCCGACAGGACAGAAACGGAAAACAAGGGGAGAAATAGGGACTCTAATCAGAGGGCAAGATAAGGAACAGGTGTGAAAAGACTAGATGATTGAGTAGGGGAATAGGAACAGCTGGGAGCAGGAACGGAACGATAGAGAGAAGAGAGAGAGGGAGGGAGAGAGAAAAAAGGGAACGAACCTAATAAGACCAGCAGGGGGAAAACGAACAGAAGGGAAAGCAAAATGACAAGACAATATAAGACAAAACATGACATTCAGTGCGATTAGGGAATGAAAACCAGGTGTGTATGGAACAAGACAAAACAAATGGGAATATGAAAAATGGAGAAGCAATGGCTAGAAAGCCGGTGTTATTGATCGCCGAACGCCGCCCTAACAAGGAGAGGAGCTGACTTCGGTAGAAGTCATGACACTGCAAAAAACTATACCTATACCTATGCCTGATACCAAGACCAATTTTTTTATTTGTTCTATTTTCTAATTGTATAATAACCTTTAGCATTTATAAATTATTTGTAATAAGACATTCATAAGTATTTCACTATTTCTAATAATTGATACGCATTATATACCGTACAAATCATATTTATAATAATAATAATATAATATATGCCATTTAGCAGACGCTTTTATCCAAAGCGACTTACAGTCATGTGTGCATACATTCTACGTATGGGTGGTCCCGGGGATCGAACCCACTACCCTGGCGTTACAAGCGCCATGCTCTACCAACTGAGCTACAGAAGGACCAATGTTATTGTAGGTCGTCATCAATAAAACGTCAAAATATGGTGCAAAGCGTTCGATTTGGCTGCTGGGGGGCAAGGAGACCCCCCAGGATCTTTATACGGTTCATTTAATCAATATCCAATTTAGTTTAATAATAATTTCAACTGCATTCATTTATTTTTCTTATGTCATCCACAAGATTGAATTCATGAACAGAGACGGTGTGGGCATAGAGGAAGGGCTGCAACAGGATACATGTGCAAGCTCTTTTCAAAGTAAAAGCTGTGTGACGATCTGACGTTACCTGATCATCGCTCCAGCTAGCTAGCTTTCGTTAGTTATACATAAGGGACACACACAGGTAACGTTAGTTACTTCAATGCTTGGTGGCTTTACTGACAGACAACTAAAGCTAGCTAGCTATCACACCACACAGGTGTGTGTGTGTGTGTGTCTGTTTGTCTGTACACTGTACAAGGATCGTTCAAGACTATCCAACCCCAGCTAACATGGCTTGACATACAGATTTTGGCCATCACCCTCTCTACCATCAGGTGGGTATGAATGATTTCTAAACAATTGTCTATATGGTGTAGGTAGTTTGTGTAGGTGGTTGTTCCCGCCACCTAATAATGGCAGAGATGAAAGGAATTAAGATAGATTGTTCAATCATTCAATTATTCTCAATGGTAATTAGTGAGTATAGGTGAGTATAGCTGTAGAGAAATGGGTGGGCATACCGTGTATTCCTGTGTATGGCCACCTCTACACCTGCATCTACAGTATGGGTGATAGTGAACCTGGTAGTGTTGACAGTGACACTACACATATAGACAGTCACAACATTTCTGCCATTCCCTGCCTTGCAAGCTATGGCTTTGTATATACTAGAACCCCCAAACTACACTCTGGACCTCAAAGCCAGTTCCACTACCTTTTTTTCAGTGTTCCCCTCTAATCAGGGACTGATTTAGACCTGGAACACCAGGTGGGTGCAATTCATTATCGGGTAGAACAGAAAACCAGCAGGCTCTGAACTTCGTAGGGTAAGAGTTGAATACCCCTGTACTAGAGTACAATGACACATTTCCCTCTGTTTTTCGAGAGAGGGTCAGGGACAGTGTGTAATATGTGATTAACTAAATATACTTTGTATTTGACTCTGTGTGTACAATCTTCAATCTCCATAGAGACGCTAGATGCATAAATACAGTTCCTTACAATCCCTCACATTCGGTAGAGAAGAACATCCATAGACATGGAGTTGCTGCAGCTGCTAGACCACGTCCTACAGGTAACACGCACACAAAGGAATGGATGAGCACACACAGACAGACACATGGTCATAATTTCCACATAGAAAGGCTTCAAGTTTGCACTGAGAATCTTATGACATTTATTTATGTTTATTTGTTTGTGTGTGTGTGTGTGTGTGTGTGTGTGTGTGTGTGTGTGTGTGTGTGTGTGTGTGTGTGTGTGTGTGTGTGTGTGTGTGTGTGTGTGTGTGTGTGTGTGTGTGTGTGTGTGTGTGTGTGTGTGTGTGTGTGTGTGTGTGTGTGTGTGTGTGTGTGTGTGTGTCAGTTTAGTCTGCCCTACTCATAATACTCATAAAAGTCTGTGTTTTTTGTGAGAGATGTGTGTTAATTGTTTTATGAAGTTGATGCGTGTTCTCAGTTGTGTTTGATTTAATCTAATTTCCACCCAAATGTGTGATGAGTCTGGTTGGCCAACGCATTAAACTGTGGTTAGAGGGAGCTGTGGTGCAGACAGCAGACGGTGGAAGTGGTGGAAGTGTTTCGGGTGAAGAGGATGGTGTACTCAGTGGAGGAAATCCCAGCCACTTTGCAGTGTTGGCACTGCTACTTCCTGCCTGACGGGTAAGTGGACATGACTTCTACTTATCCAATCAATTGTCATGACTGTCCACGAGAATCCAAATAGGTCAGATCGGGTTTGCAATGAATAACTTCAGTCAGACCACCTCTCACCCTAGAGAAGGGAGGGTGGAGAACTAGTGGGGGTTACCAACTCACGTCCTGTTGTAATTCAAGGGAGAAGATCCAGGCTTGTGCTCTCAACATTCACCAAAGAAAGGTTCTTTGTTTCAACAGATCTTTTCCCGCTGAAACTGTAACACGCTCAAAAGAGAATAGTGGTACAATATTTCTAACATAGAATGTGGCGAATGGTCAGAGGAGATCTACAGAATACTTAAGTCAATTTGGTTGTTATTTAGTGATGTAATTAGAAATGATATAAAGGAAATACTGTAACATGGAAAGTATACCCACTACACATACGAAGTTCCCATGCTCTGCGTTGTGCATGTAATATGAACAATGATAAAATTATTTTTGTTAAGATATGGATGTGATTTGAGAATCTATAAGAGATAATTGTTTTCCATCAATTATTATAAAGACACTGTCATGACGTTGGCCTGGGGGATAGGTTTATGACAGTCATACCTCTTCCCCCCTTTTTCCTCTCTCTAACCTACTGACAAACTTGGTTGACATAGAGATTCTGGGAGATTCTGGGAACATCAGAAGGTGGGGGGAAATGAACTATATTCTTGTAATCCGAACAATTGAACATATGCATGCGGTGGTACTTAATGAATATGATGTCAGTTCTGTTGTCATCTGAGACATTCTCATCAATGATAAGATGACATAAACTCTACAGTGGAAAGTCTACACATCAGAGTTATCAGATTCAAATGGAATTGTTGTTCAATTTAAATGTTTCAATATGAAATTATTTGTGATGGGATGAAATGTGATTTTAGCTTCTAAAATGTGAGATGTGGGTTTTCATAAGTTAGGGCTGCTCACTCAGTGGCCCGCCCACGTGAAGAGACAAAGGTTGTAAACTATGAAACACACCCCTTTTCTCCCTTCCTATATAAGCCCTTGACGACAATAGAACTTCCTGTTCCGAGGATATGAGGGTGACGGTCCTATGTCAGAATGGTTCAGATAACTACAGAACGAAGCCAACATCAGCATGAGCTTTGGTTGCGAATGGTATGAACTTCTGAACTCTTATTCACTTCAGAAGTGATACCTCCTAGCTGTTGAGTTAGCGACCGCAGCTGCAAACGCAGGTTAGGAAGGAACAGACAGAGTATCCCGTCTATCACACAACAACATTACTACAACGAATCCAATTGACAACCAGAGACATTCTTCAAAGGACAGAGGACTCGGTTTGGCAACAGGGCCTTCCATCTACCACCAACCTACTGAAACGCAGCTCGAAATAAATATTTATTGCATTTTCCTTTTCCAAATGGGCGGTAATTTAGAATGCATAAGATACTGTATTTACGATAGCACAGCTTTTTCCCATTGTTTCTCAGTCTCCCGCTCTTTCACTCAACCCAGCATCTTTCCTTTGTGTAACAAGCTGTCATATCTGTTCCGTCCGCTAGGGACGTTTTCCTTTATGACGTAATTTGTAATCAAGTTATGATTAATTGTGTGTATGTGAATTCTGTGTGATTAGTTAGGTATTTAGTAAATAAATAATTAAACCCAATTTTGTATTTCTGATTCAAATTGTTAGCCAGGGTTCTTGCAGATAAAATAATTGACAACTTTCAGATTATGAGACTGAATGTCAAGTTCTGACCATAGTTCTGTTATTTTATTCTTTGTTTTAGTATGGTAAGGGCGTGAGTTGGGGTGGGCAGTCTGTTTGTTTTTCTATGTTGGTTTTTGTGTTCGGCCTAGTATGGTTCTCAATCAGAGGCAGGTGTCGTTAGTTGTCTCTGATTGAGCGTCATACTTAGGTTGCCTGGGTTTCACATTTGGTTTGTGGGTGTTCGCTTCTGTGTGAGTGTTTGGGCCACACGGTACTGTTTTGGTTTTGTAAATTCACATCATCGTTTATTGTTTTGATTCAGTGTTCAGTGCTTTCTTTAATTAAAATCATCATGAACACTTACTACGCTGCGCTTTGGTCCTCCTCTCTTTCTCCCGAAGAATGCCGTTACACTGAAATAAAATTAAGATTAATGTTGACTGCTATTGATGTAAAATATTACTAGTTCTTTAAGAGTTTATTCGGAAGATATCAGCTCTATAAATATTATTTCGTGGTGCTCGACTCTCTAGTTAATTACATTTACATGATTAGCTCAATCAGGTGATATTAATAACGGAGAAATTATTTTATAGAGTAACATGTTTTATCAATTAATCCAGCATAGCCAAAGACACGACAACACTCTATATTGGTGTTTCATATATTTTGGTATTTACCTGTAGTTGTTCAGATATGCAGCAATGTCATCACATAAACAGTGTGTCATATATTCATGAATGGAAAACCTGCCATTGTAACGGCGTTCGTCTGTTGAAGGAAGAGAGTCGGTCCAAAATGCAGCGTGTTTGTTACTCATGATCTTTAATGAAGAAAACGAAACGATACATGAAATAACTAAATACAAAAACAACAAACAGAACGTGAAACCTATTACAGCCTATCTGGTGAAACTACACAAAGACAGGAACAATCACCCACGAAATACAAAGCGAAACTATGGCTCCCTAAATACGGTTCCCAATCAGAGACAACGAGGATCACCTGACTCTGATTGAGAATCGCCTCAGGCAGCCAAGCCTATACAACACTCCCAATTAGCCGCGATCCCAAATACTACAAACCCCAATACGAAAAACAACATATAAACCCATGTCACACCCTGGCCTACCCAAACATATAACAAAAACACAAAATACAATGACCAGGGCGTGACAGCCATCTTGCAATGCAAAAGTGATATTTTCATCTTAGTCTGTGAATATCTGTTGCTGAATAGGAAATAAATGTGTCACTTGTCTTACCCATCCTCAGTCTTCAGGAGGTCAGGTCACTCACTGTACATTGTGCAATCCTTGGGGTAAACTGAGACTCAAGCACGCCAGGCATCTGGGAGAGCAGAGGTATTTTGCATTGTGCCCAAGTGAAGGAATGCTTGTGTTAAGATTCTTATGATAGTCATCAGTTAATACAGTAGACAAGAATACTATAGTTTCACAATGAAAATGCCCAGTTGTACGTTCAACATTCTTCTTTTGATTGAAAAGACAAGTGGTCCTGTCTTCATGGAATTTGAATTCTTCAGTCAACTACTTCAACATAAAGCTACCAAGGCCCTACTCAATATAACACAGTAATCGAGTGAGAAAAGTAGAAAATCAATCATTCTTCTTTCCTAGCAAGAATTGTGAACTAAATATTACTTCTATCACACTTTCTCACTATGTTTAAATAATGTTATCATGGAAATGCATATAGGCCAGGCAGTATGCGAAAAACTATACCTATACCTATGCCTGATACCCAAGGCCAATTTTTTTATTTGTTGTATTTTATAATTGTATAATAACCTTTACGCATTTATAAATGATTTGTAATAATAAGTTTAAGTATTTCACTATTTCTAATAATTTATATGCATTATATACCATACAAGGTCGTCATCAATAAAATGTCAAAATATGGTGCAGAGTGTTCGATTTGGCTGCTGGGGGGCAAGGAGACCCCCCAGGATCTTTATACGGTTCATTTCATCAACATCCAATTTAGTTGAATAATAATTGAAACTGCATTAATTTATTTTTCTTATGTCATCCACAATATTGAATTAATGAACAGAGACGGTGTGGGCATAGAGGAAGGGCTGCAACAGGATACATGTGCAAGCTCTTTTCAAAGTAAAAGCTGTGTGACGATCTGACGTTACCTGATCATCGCTCCAGCTAGCTAGCTTTCGTTAGTTATACATAAGGGACACACACAGGTAACGTTAGTTACTTCAATGTTTGGTGGCTTTACTGACAGACAATACAGGGAGCTTATATTAAAAGCCACCAAGCATCGAGCTAAAGGCTAAAGCTAGCTAGCTATCACACCAAACAGTGTGTGTGTGTCTGTTTGTCTGTAAACTGTACAAGGATCGTTTAGGACGATCCAGCCCCAGCTAACAGGGCTTGACATACCAAGTTTTGACCATCACCCTCTCTACCATCAGGTGGGTATGAAGTCATTCTAAACAATTGTCTATATGGTGTAGGTAGCTAGCTACAGGTAGTCGTTCCCGCCACCTAATAATGGCAGAGATGAAAGGAATTAAATCAAATCCAATTTTATTTGTCACATACACATGGTTAGCAGATGTTAATGTGAGTGTAGCGAAATTCTTGTGCTTCTAGTTCCGACAATGCAGTAATAACCAATGAGTAATCTAACCGAACAATTCTACAACTACTACCTTATACACACAAGTGTAAAGGGATAAATAATATGTACATAAAGATATATGAATGAGTGATGGTACAGAACGGCATTGGCATGATGCAGTAGATGGTATAGAGTACAGTATATACATATGAGATGAGTAATGTAGGGTATATGAACAAAGTGGCATAGTTTAAAGTGGCTAGTGATACATGTATTACATAAAGATGGCAAGATACAGTAGATGATATAGTGTACAGTATATACATATACATATGAGATGAGTAATGTAGGGTATGTAAACATTATATTAAGTGGCATTGTTTAAAGTGGCTAGTCATAATTTTTTACATCAATTCCCATTATTAAAGTGGGTGGAGTTGAGTCAGTATGTTGGCAGCAGCCACTCAATGTTAGTGGTGGCTGTTTAACAGTCTGATGGCCTTGAGATAGAAGCTGTTTTTCAGTCTCTCGGTCCCAGCTTTGATGCACCTGTACTGACCTCGCCTTCTGGATGATAGCGGGGTGAACAGGCAGTGGCTCGGGTGGTTGTTGTCCTTGATGATCTTTATGGCCTTCCTGTGACATCGGGTGGTGTAGGTGTCCTGGAGGGCAGGTAGGTTGCCCCCGGTGATGCGTTGTGCGCATTAAGATAGATTGTTCAATCATTCAATTATTCTCAATGGTAATTAGTGAGTATAGGTGAGTATAGCTGTAGAGAAATGGGTGGGCATACTGCGTATTCCTGTGTATGGCCACCTCTACAAATCAAAATCAAAGTTTATTTGTCACGTGCGCCGAATACAAGAGTGTAGACCTTACAGTGAAATGCTTACTTACTGGCTCTAACCAATAGTGCAAAAAAGTTATTAGGTGAACAATAGTTAGGTAAAGAAATAAAACAGCAGTAAAAAGACAGGCTATAAAAGTAGCGAGGCTACATACAGACACTGGTTAGTCAGGCTGATTGAGGTAGTATGTACATGTAGATATGGTTAAAGTGACATTGCATATATGATGAACAGAGAGTAGCAGTAGCGTAAAAGAGGGGTTGGGGGGTTGGGGGTGGGACACAATGCAGATAGCCCGGTTAGCCAATGTTTGGGAGCACTGGTTGGTCGGCCCAATTGGGGTAGTATGTACATGAGTGTATAGTTAAAGTGACTATGCTATGATAAACAGAGAGTAGCAGCAGTGTAAAAAGAGGGGTTGGGGAGGGGGGATTGGGAGGGCATAGTTTGTTGTTGATGTGGAGGAACTTAAAGCTCTCACCCTGTTCCACTACAGCCCTGTCGAGGAGAATGGGTGAAAGGAATTGCTGCATCTACAGTATGGGTGATATTGAACCTGGTAGTGTTGACAGTGACACTACACATATAGACAGTCACAACACTTCTGCCATTGCAAGCTATGGCTTTGTATATACTAGAACCCCCAAACTACACTCTGGACCTCAAAGCCAGTTCCACTGCCTTTTTTCATTATTCCCCTCTAATCAGGGACTGATTTAGACCTGGGACACCAGGTGGGTGCAATTCATTATCAAGTAGAACAGAAAACCAGCAGGCTCTGAACTTCGTAGGGTAAGAGTTGAATACCCCTGTACTAGAGTACAATGACACATTTCCCTCTGTTTTTCTAGAGGGTCAGGCACAGTGTGTAATATGTGATTAACTAAATATACTTTGTATTTGACTCTGTGTGTACAATCTTCAATCTCCATAGAGACGCTAGATGCATAAATACAGTTCCTTACAATCCCTCCCATTCGGTAGAGAAGAACATCCATAGACATGAAGCTGATGCAGCTGCTAGACCACGTCCTACAGGTAACATGCACACAAAGGAATGGATGAGCACACACAGACAGACACATAGAAAGGCTTCAAGTCTGCACTGAGAATCTTATGAGTTGTATTTATGTTTATCTGTGTGTGTCAGGTGGTTTACCCTGCTCTCTCTAGTCATAATACTCATATGAGTAGAGCATGTGTGTTAATTATTTTATGAAGTTGATGTGTGTTCTCAGTTGTGTTTGATTTAACCTCATTTCCACCCAAATGTGTGATGAGTCTGGTTGGCCAACGCATTAAACTGTGGTCAGAGGGAGCTGTGGTGCAGACAGCAGACGGTGGGAGTGGTGGAAGTGTTTCGGGTGAAGAGGATGGTGTACTCAGTGGAGGAAATGCCAGCCACTTTTTCAAATGTATTTATTTATTACAAGAAACACAAGGAAGGGGTAACATTAAAGTATTAGAACATGAAGGACAAACAATACAGCATCAAGACACTATCAAACATGTATCAGTCTATCCAGAACAGAGCCATACTTATGTGTGAGGGAACGTGTGCATGATAGTGATATAAAATATATGTCGTAGTTTCCTTTTTCATGATCACAATCTTGTGAAACCCGAACCCTTCAAGATCCCCCCACAGTTCCCCAATAGCTCTCCCTCAACCATTCGAGACCCTTCCCACAGTTCCCCCCCCCAGATGATTTTTGTTTTTACAATTAATTCCAGTCCCCACCCCCAAGAACCCCCAATGCACCAACAACCAAGATAATGAACTAAAGAGAAAAAAGGAAAAGACAGAAGAAAACAGCAAACAACAATGCAAAGAATAAATACATTTATAACAAAGGACATCAAGGACAACTGAAATCATAACAGCAATGACTACTTTATATATTTGTGTGCATGTCTGGCACTACTACATGTATGTGTGTGTTCTTTTGTGTGTTTATTTGAATGAGAGTGTGTGTATATGCATGTGTACAAACACCTGCACGGCATCAGCCTCAGGCCAACCGGCATTAGTTGTAAAAACACTGCCACTTAGTGTCATTCAAATGTACTTTTATTATGTTTTATTTTGACTTTTTTCCCCCTTTATCTTTTGACCATCATTCTCTCTCTCACACAGCAAACTCCACTCCCACTTGTCTCCAATTCCACATACCAACCCTCAGTTTCCCTCAGCCCATCCCATTCATGTCTGCTGGCCACCCACTGCGTGTTTCTATGCAACACATATCTTTTAACTGTGCTATGATCTAATCGAATAGAATCTACAGGTTGCGTGTTGAAGATAAATACTTCTACTAAGTGTATTGGTATATTAGTAATTGACTGACCCGGTTTCTCCAGATCTCCTAACAGTACTATTTCTAGGGTCAATTTTAGATCAATGCTATGCATTTTCAGCCATTCCTGAACCTGAGATCAGAAACAGGCTACCTGAGGGCAATACCAAAATAAATGGTCTATTGATTCTGTATCCTCACAACAAAATCTGCAGAGCTTCGATGATTTTATGCCCCAAATACTCAACATTTTGTTGGTGGCAATAATTCTGTATAATAATTTTAGCTGAAAAGCACGAAGTCTCGAATCTTGCGTTGTTTTAGATATCAACTCATACACCCTGTACCATGGAATTGGTACATCAAAATCTCTTCCCAACTATTTTGCAATCTGAAACTGATATACTTTCCTATTTATGCTATTTTTTATTCCTCCGCCAGTTTTGATCCTTTATATTGGGCAGACCAGTTCCCTACCTCCTCCTGCTGCCACCCGCCTCCTCTATTTTTGGGGCAAGGCTGTAATCAATTGGTTGTACTCTTGGATTGAGCAGACCTTCCCGTACAATTCTGATAACTCCATGAAGGACATAACTCTACCATTACAATTTACAATATAATTTAAGAACAAAATACCCTTTTCAAACATCTTTCCCATAAATACAGGTATTTTATCAACCAGCACATTTGAGTTCAGCCATAATATTTGTTGTAATATTTGTTCTATCTTTTCAAGGGGATGAAATTGTAGCCAGTTCTGCAATGCTTGTTTGAAAAAGACAGATACTTTGAAAAAAGTATCATTTTCAATTAATCAAAAATGAGACATGGCAATCTGCACAAAGGCAAAAAGGCCATTTTTAAACAATGGATGAGCTTTTCTTATTAATCTACTTGAGGACCATTTAGGGTTCAAATAAAACTTTTGGATGAGTGAAGCTTTTAGAGAGAGGTTTCGTGCTTTTATATTTAATAATATCAACCCACCCAATTCATATTCATTATATAGATTTAGCGTCCCAGATACAGCAAAATATTTTTTGCTCATATGATTTGAAAAACAAATCATCAGGAGTAGGCAGCGCCATACGTTTGTGAGTAAACTGAGATAGGACTAAGGAGTTAATCAGGGCAATTTTTTCCATAAATAGACAGGTATTTACCTCTACATGGTTGCAGGATCTTGTCTATTTTTACAAATGTTCTATTGAAATTCATTGTGGAGAGTTGTTTATATCTTTTGTGATATGAATACCGAGTATGTCTACTTCACCATCAGCCCATTTTATAGGTAAGCTGCAAGGTAATGTAAAAGTTGTATTTTTAAGGATCCAATACATAATATTGCACACCTATCATAATTAGGTTTTAGTCCAGAGAGTACAGAAAAGTTATCTAGATCTTTAATGAGACATTGCAGTGATCTAGCTTGCAGACTTAACATAAAACTTGAGTCATTGGCATACATGGACACCTTTGTTTTTAAGCCTTGGATTTCTAATCCTCTAATGTTGTTATTGGATCTGATTTGAATAGCTAGCACTTCAATGGCCATAACGAATAGATATGGTGACAGCGGACACCCTTGTTTAACTCCTGTTGACAATTCAAAACTATCTGAGAAGGAGCCGTTATTTACTATTTTACACCTGGGGTTGCTATACGTTATTTTTACCCATTTTTATAAGAGAATTACTGAAATTGAAAAACATCCAGGCATTTATAAATAAAATCCAGTCTTACTTTATCAAAAGCCTTTTCAAAATGCGCTATAAATACCATTCCTGGCTTCTTATATGTTTCATGATGTTCTATTATTTCTAGTAGTTGTCGTATATTGTCTCCAATGTATCGTCCATGTAAAAACCCTGTCTGATCAGGATGAACAATACCTGGCAAAACCCTTTAAATTCTGAGTGCTATGCATTTTGCTAGTATTTTTGCAACACGACATTGAAGTGTAAGGGGCCTCCTGTTTTTTTAGATAGACCGGGTGTATATATATGCCATCTGGGTCTTGTTTGAATAATAGAGAAATCAGACCTTCCTGCTGAGTACCTGAGACTACCATTTCTATAGGAGTAGTTAAAACCATCTAACAATGGAGCTTTAAGTATATCAAAAAATGCTTTATATACCTCTACCGGTATGCCATCAAGCCTTGGGGTTTTTCAAGACTGAAAGGATTTAATAGCCTCAAAAAGTTATTCCTCTGTAATTTGGCCTTCGCACTGATCTTTCTGTACATTTGTTAATTTTCCATTTTTTATTTTATTTGGAAAGAATTCCTTACGATAATCTTCATTCATTGGGAGAGGATGAGACGGAAAAGAGAACATCTACCTAAAATAATTAGCTTCCTCTTTTAAAATATAATTCGGAGAATCATAAATGACTCAGTCTTCAGCAAAGAGTTTCTGCAAATTCTTTTTGTTAGCATTCCTGTATTGGATATTCAGGAAGAATTTAGTATATTCCATCCAGTTTGCTTTACTTTTGTAATAGATTACATTAGATTGTTCTTGAATAAGTTCAAGTCCTTTTTGTTTTTCCTCTAACTTATTTTGTATCTCTGTAGTGTCGATTTTATTGCTATCTACTTGTACTATTAGTTCATGGATTTCCCTTGTTAGTCTCGTTTCTTTAGCCAAAAACTGCTTTTTAATTATTGATGAATATTGAATTGAATGACCCCTGAAGGTACATTTAAAAGGTATCCCAAACAATAAGGGGATTTGCTAAACCTATAGTATACTGGAAAATTTAAGTTATAAATGATTTTGTCTTAGTTAAAAATGAGTTGTCCTCCAGTAAAATTTGATAAGATTTCCAATATCCCCGTCCACGTGGAAAATCTATAAGAGTTATGCGAATGCCAATTAGATGATCCGATCACATTCTGTCTCCTATTAAACATTTTTAACATTTGATGCAAGAGAGAAAGAGACAAGAAAGTAGTCAAGACAACTAGCTTGATTAAGTCTCCCCATGTATATCTCACCAGGTCGGGTTTTTTTAGTCTCCAAATATCCACTATTTCTAATGTGTCCATAATATTTGTGATTTCCTAAAGGGCATGGTGATGATAGTTTGTAGAGTGATTACCTTTACGGTCCATTGAGGTTCTTAACACTGTGTTATAGTCTCCTACCATAATGATTAGATCATTTGTTGCCTGTAAGTTCAATAAATTGGTATAAATGTTTTCGGACTATTTGCACACAATGCAAATAGTCCGGGTAGCCATTTGATTACCTGTTCAGGAGTCTTATGGCTTGGGGGTAAAAACTGTTGAGAAGCCTTTTTGTCCTAGACTTGGCACTCCGGTACCGCTTGCCATGCAGTAGTAGAGAGAACAGTCTGACTGGGGTGAATGGGGTCTGACAATTTTTAAGGCCTTCCTCTGACACCGCCTGGTGTTTAGGTCCTGGGATGGCAGGTAGCTTATGTATGGCCCAGTACAGTGATGTACTGGGCCGTACGCAATACCCTTTGTAGTGCCTTGCGGTCAGAGGCCAAGTAATTGCCTTACCAGGCAGTGATGCAACCAGTCAGGATGCTCTCGATGTCGCAGCTGTAGAACCTTTTCGAGGATCTCAGGACCCATGCCAAATCTTTTTAGTTTGCTGAGGGGGAATAGGCTTTGTCATGCCCTCTTCACAACTGTCTTGGTGTTTTTGGACCATTCTAGTTCATTGTTGATGTGGACACCAAGGAACTTGAAGCTCTCAACCTGCTCCACTACAGCCCAGTTGATGAGAATGGGGGCGTGCTCGGTCCTCCTTTTCCTGTAGTCCACAATAATCTCCTTAGTCTTGGTTATGTTGAGGGATAGGTTGTTATTCTGGCACCACCCGGCCATGTCTCTGACTTCCTCCCTATAGACTGTCTCGTTGTTGTCGGTGATCAGGCCTACCACTGCTGTGTCGTCTGCAAACTTAATGATGGTGTTGTATTCCCGGTGTATAGGGGTGATGTGGTAACAGGTGGGTGTGGATGAGAAACAGCTTTTTATACCTGTTGGAGTCAGTTGATGACGTGAGGGGAGACCACCGAGTAGGGCATTTTAGTAACCTAGGTGGGGGAACATGAATTTATGCATCTTTAGTTGCATCAAGTATTACTACCAATGAAACAGATGTAAATAGACATTTTCTAATAGGGCATAATGCTGATCAAAGTGATATACGTTTTCAACAATAATGCAGGAGCCCACACTCTCCACCTGCTGCCAGAGCCTCCTGGTGTATCAGGCCTCCTCATCACAGTTTCCAAAGTGCCAGGCAGAGGGTCCACCAGAAACCAGTCTGGGGGCAGCCCTGGCAGTGATGAAGGATCTCCAACCTTGACATTTTTCGGATCCATTTTTTCCAGTGTTAATGGATACTTCCGGCGCCGACAGAGATGGCCGCCTCGCTTCGCGTTCCTAGGAAACTATGCAGTTTTTTTTTTTACGTGTTATTTCTTACATTAGTACCCCAGGTCATCTTAGGTTTCATTACATACAGTCGAGAAGAACTACTGAATATAAGATCAGCGTCAACTCACCATCAGTACGACCAAGAATATGTTTTCCGCGACGCGGATCCTGTGTTCTGCCTTACAAACAGGACAACGGAATGGATCGCATGCAGCGACCCAAAAAAATGACTCCGAAAAAGAGGGAAACGTAGCGGTCTTCTGGTCAGACTCCGGACAAGGGCACATCGCGCACCACTCCCCAGCATTCTTCTTGCCAATGTCCAGTCTCTTGACAACAAGGTTGATGAAATCCGAGCAAGGGTAGCATTCCAGAGTGACAGAGACTGCAACGTTCTCTGCTTTACGGAAACATGGCTTACTGGGAAGACGCTATCCGATGCGGTGCAGCCAACGGGTTTCTCCACGCATCGCACCGACAGAAATAAACATCTTTCCGGTAAGAAGAGTGGCGGGGGCGTATGCCTCATGACTAACGAGACATGGTGTGATGAAAGAAACATACAGGAACTCAAATCCTTCTGTTCACCTGATTTAGAATTCCTCACAATCAAATGTAGACCGCATTATCTTCCAAGAGAATTCTCTTCGATTATAATCACAGCCGTATATATCCCCCCCCAAGCAGACACATCGATGACTCTGAACGAACTTTATTTAACTCTTTGCAAACTGGAAACCATTTATCCGGAGGCTGCATTCATTGTAGCTGGGGATTTTAACAAAGCTAATCTGAAAACAAGACTCCCTAAATTTTATCAGCATGTCGATTGCGCAACCAGGGGTGGTAAAACCTTGGATCATTGTTACTCTAACTTCCACGACGCATATAAGGCCCTGCCCCGCCCCCCTTTCGGAAAAGCTGACCACGACTCCATTTTGTTGATCCCTGCCTACAGGCAGAAACTTAAACAAGAGGCTCCCACGCTGAGGTCTGTCCAACGCTGGTCCGACCAAGCTGATTCTACACTCCAAGACTGCTTCCATCACGTGGACTGGGACATGTTTCGTATTGCGTCAGATAAAAATATTGACGAATACGCTGATTCGGTGTGCGAGTTCATTAAAATGTGCATTGAAGATGTCGTTCCCATAGCAACAATAAAAACATTCCCTAACCATAAACCGTGGATTGATGGCAGCATTCGCGTGAAACTGAAAGTGCGAACCACTGCTTTTAATCAGGGCAAGGTGTCTGGCAACATGACCGAATACAAACAGTGCAGCTATTCCCTCCGCAAGGCTATTAAACAAGCTAAGCGTCAGTACAGAGACAAAGTAGAATCTCAATTCAACGGCTCAGACACAAGAGGCATGTGGCAGGGTCTACAGTCAATCACGGACTACAAGAAGAAACCCAGCCCAGTCACGGACCAGGATGTCTTGCTCCCAGGCAGACTAAATAACTTTTTTGCCCGCTTTGAGGACAATACAGTGCCACTGACACGGCCTGCAATGAAAACATGCGGTCTCTCCTTCACTGCAGCCGAGGTGAGTAAGACATTTAAACGTGTCAACCCTCGCAAGGCTGCAGGCCCAGACGGCATCCCCAGCCGCGCCCTCAGAGCATGCGCAGACCAGCTGGCCGGTGTGTTTACGGACATATTCAATCAATCCCTATACCAGTCTGCTGTTCCCACATGCTTCAAGAGGGCCACCATTGTTCCTGTTCCCAAGAAAGCTAAGGTAACTGAGCTAAACGACTACCGCCCCGTAGCACTCACGTCCGTCATCATGAAGTGCTTTGAGAGACTAGTCAAGGACCATATCACCTCCACCCTACCTGACACCCTAGACCCACTCCAATTTGCTTACCGCCCAAATAGGTCCACAGACGATGCAATCTCAACCACACTGCACACTGCCCTAACCCACCTGGACAAGAGGAATACCTATGTGAGAATGCTGTTCATCGACTACAGCTCGGCATTCAACACCATAGTACCCTCCAAGCTCGTCATCAAGCTCGAGACCCTGGGTCTCGACCCCGCCCTGTGCAACTGGGTACTGGACTTCCTGACGGGCCGCCCCCAGGTGGTGAGGGTAGGCAACAACATCTCCTCCCCGCTGATCCTCAACACGGGGGCCCCACAAGGGTGCGTTCTGAGCCCTCTCCTGTACTCCCTGTTCACCCACGACTGCGTGGCCACGCACGCCTCCAACTCAATCATCAAGTTTGCGGACGACACAACAGTGGTAGGCTTCATTACCAACAACGACGAGACGGCCTACAGGGAGGTGGTGAGGGCCCTCGGAGTGTGGTGTCAGGAAAATAACCTCACACTCAACGTCAACAAAACTAAGGAGATGATTGTGGACTTCAGGAAACAGCAGAGGGAACACCCCCCTATCCACATCGATGGAACAGTAGTGGAGAGGGTAGCAAGTTTTAAGTTCCTCGGCATACACATCACAGACAAACTGAATTGGTCCACTCACACTGACAGCGTTGTGAAGAAGGCACAGCAGCGCCTCTTCAACCTCAGGAGGCTGAAGAAATTCGGCTTGTCACCAAAAGCTTGTCACACAAACTTCTACAGATGCACAATCGAGAGCATCCTGGCGGGCTGTATCACCGCCTGGTACGGCAACTGCTCCGCCCTCAACCGTAAGGCTCTCCAGAGGGTAGTGAGGTCTGCATAACGCATCACCGGGGGCAAACTACCTGCCCTCCAGGACACCTACACCACCCGATGTTACAGGAAGGCCATAAAGATCATCAAGGACATCAACCACCCGAGCCACTGCCTGTTCACCCCGCTATCATCCAGAAGGCGAGGTCAGTACAGGTGCATCAAAGCTGGGACCGAGAGACTAAAAAACAGCTTCTATCTCAAGGCCATCAGACTGTTAAACAGCCACCACTAACATTGAGTGGCTGCTGCCAACACACTGACCCAACTCCAGCCACTTTAATAATGGGAATTGATGGGAAATTATGTAAATATATCACTAGCCACTTTAAACAATGCTACCTTATATAATGTTACTTACCCTACATTATTCATCTCATATGCATACGTATATACTGTACTCTACATCATCGACTGCATCCTTATGTAATACATGTATCACTAGCCACTTTAACTATGCCACTTTGTTTACTTTGTCTACATACTCATCTCATATGTATATACTGTACTCGATACCATCTACTGTATGCTGCTCTGTACCATCACTCATTCATATATCCTTATGTACATATTCTTTATCCCCTTACACTGTGTATAAGACAGTAGTTTTGGAATTGTTAGTTAGATTACTTGTTGGTTATCACTGCATTGTCGGAACTAGAAGCACAAGCATTTCGCTACACTCGCATTAACATCTGCTAACCATGTGTATGTGACAAATAAAATTTGATTTGATTTGTTTCTGAAAGTTAAGCACACAATAGGCTACATTTATACAGTTTTACAGCTACAGTAGAGTTCAAAATGTGTTTGACAGAAGTCAATATGTTCCATTATTGGCCATATCAAGATGCATTGTCACAACTCAGTGATATCACTCGCAGATGTGTGGAGATCCACCAGTGCCCTGTATATTTTTTTTCCATTGAGTTTAGGAACAAAATGTCATTTGTTTGTGGCTTGTTAGCTCTGACAAAGACTTACTCATGTAGGTGTTCATATATGTGTCCAATAAACACTTACTCCATATCACTGTGGACTCAGTATACGATTGTACCACAGTTAAAAGTCAAATCACATTCAAAGAATGCATAAAAGCTTTAAAACAATGTCAGTAAAATGTTACTGAGACAAATTTACTGGCTAACTACAGTGAGTTGGCTGAAGCTACATCTCCAGTAGCTTCAGTCTTTCACTCTCTCTTTCTCAGCTTTGTTTGACAGTACAGTCTGTCACCACTATAGGCCATATCAAGATGCATTGTCGCAGTTTTGATAGCACTCATAAAATGTGTAGACTGGTGCATTTCCATGATCTGTTATGATTCATACATATGTCATAAGTGTTTCCAATGCAAGTTTAAAGATAGTCATCTCTCTCTCATATTTGTCAAACTTTCTATCCAGATCTAGTGTTTTTATTTATTTATTTATATCGAATGTAAGGCCATCCAATTCTGGTGTCATATTTTTACATATTTGTACAGTAGCTTGTAAACTGCTCTGTGTTCCTATTCAGGAGGATGTGTTGCACTTTCGGTTGATAGTAGTGAGCAGAGCACAGCAGGAAAAACATTTCAGAAATGTGGGTGTGGGTTTAATGACTTCACCACTGAGTAATGGCACTCAAGCTGCTCAATTTGGATTAAGGGCACATTTTGCATGAATTGGCCTTTGGATCTCAAGCCTAAACCCCCTGCCCTTACCCATTTGGGCTGCTCAGTTATTCAAGGTGAAATACTCCTGTCTGCTGGATCCTAAAAATACTGCTGCTGTAATTAAATGCATTACCACGCTTACATTCCTACTGTTGATCATAGCCATCAAAGCAACATTCACAACGCAAATTAAGGGCATTCCATTCATTTGGACATTTGCTCCGTACTTGAAGGGTGTCATTCCCAATACCACAGAGTTGCCAACACCAATTGGATGGTGAGTGTTGGATGGTGAGTGTTGAGCAAACAGCTTCTCTGTATCTATCTGCAGATCCAGAGGCATCAGGCAGCGTGTCCTCTGTTATCCTGGTCAAAAGAATTATGGTAGAAAATTCCCATGACATTCTGATTCATAATCCAGCTGTATTTTGGCCTTGGACCCTTTGACCAGCATAGTACCCACCAAAATTCTAATGAGAAACACCATATGAGAGCTTTTAAAACTAAGCCCAACTTTCAGTGTTGTACACTTTTGTAATTACTATATCCTATGGGAGCAGCCAGAACATTCTGGTACTGAAGTTGAACATAGATTTTAAAAAATATATATATTCATATGACTGAGTTTGAGACCAGGGGTACAAATTAGTGATATTTACTACAAACAAAACCAGACATGCCACATTGGTAAACATTGTTGAAATTAGAACAGGGATTGGTGTTTTACTTGGTTTTACTGAGCCAAAGCCAACTGGAAAATGTCCTTTATGCTTCAAGTTATCCTTTGAAACGTCAAACTCCATACAATCTGTCAACTTTCAGTAAAAAAGCAAATGAAAAAGTAAAAAAATGAAATGAAGCAAATGTAAACATATAATAAAACCGATTTAATCAAAAGAGCAGTTTAACAAGAGTTAGCAAAGTGTAGGATCAAGTTTATGATGAAAAATGGTGCCGACAAAGAGGGCTGCCGTACTTCTGGCGCTTAGGAAACTTTGCAGTATTTAGCTTTGTCACGCCCTGGTCAAAGTATTTTGTGTTTATCTTTATGTATTGGGTCAGGCCAGGGTGTGGCATGGGTTTTTGTATGTGGGTGTGTATATATTGGGATTGTAGCTAGTGGGGTGATCTAGCAAAGTCTATGGCTGTCTGGAGTGGTTCTCAATCAGAGGCAGGTGTTTATTGTTGTCTCTGATTGGGAACCATATTTAGGCAGCCATATTCTTTGAGTTTGTCGTGGGTGATTGTCCTTAGTGTCTTTGTTCCTGTCGCTGTGTTAGTTGACAAGTATAGGCTGTTTCGGTTTTTGTTACGTTTATTGTTTTGTAGTGTTTGTGTTATTTCGTGTTTACGTTTGTTTGATTAAACATGGATCGCAATCTACACGCTACGTTTTGGTCCGACTCTCCTTCACCACACCTAGAATACGTTACAGAATCACCCACCACAAACGGGCCAAGCAGTGTGTCAACAGGCAGGAGCCACAGGAGAGGCAACAGAGGCAGCAGCAGCAGGAGCAGCAGCAGCTGCAGTGGGAGAGGCTGCACCACCTGGAGAAATGGACATGGGAGGACGAACTGGACGGTAAAGGACCCTGGGCTCAGCCTGGAGAATATCGCGGTAAAAGCTGAGAGGCGCAGGTATGAGGAGGCAGCACGGCGTAGCGGATGGAAGCCCGAGAGTCAGCCCCAAAAATGTATTGGGGGGGGGGGGGCTCACAATGAGTAGGGCTACGCTAGGTAGGAGACCTACGCTAACTTCCTGTGGTTACCGGGGGGCTAGAGAGACCGGGCAGGCACAGTGTTATGCAATGGTGCGCACGGTGTCCCGAGTGCGGGTGCATAGCCCGGTGCGGTATATTCCAGCTCCACGTATCGACCGGGCGAGATTGAGCGTCGAGCCAAATGCCATGAAGCCGGCTCTACGTATCTGGTCTCCAGTGAGTCTCATTGGGCCCGCTTACATGGCACCAGCCTTGCGCTCGGTGTCTCCGGTTCGCCGAGCGCAAGGCTGAGCTATTCCACCTCGCTGCACTGGCAGGGCGACCGAGAGTATTCAACCAGGTAAGGTTGGGCAGGCTCGGTGCTCAAGAGCTCCAGTGCGCCTGCACGGTCCGGTCTATCCAGTACCACCTCTACACCCCAGCCCTCCGGTAGCAGCTCCCCGCACCAGGCTTCCTGTGCGTGTCCTCGGTTCAGTACCACCAGTGCCAGCACCACGCATCAGGCCTATAGTGCGCCTCACCTCTCCAGCGCTGTCGGAGTCTCCCGCCTGTTCAGCGCAGCCAGAGCTGTCGGTCTGCATGGAGCAGCCAGAGCTGCCAGTCTACATGGAACAGCCAGAGCTGTCAGTCTGCATGGAGCAGCCAGAGCTGTCAGTCTGCAAGGTGCTGCCAGCCTGCATGGAGCAGCCAGAGCTGCCAGCCTGCATGGAGCAGCCAGAGCTGCCAGCCTGCATGGAGCAGCCAGAGCTTCCAGCCTGCATGGAGCAGCCAGAGCTGCCAGCCTGCATGGAGCAGCCAGAGCTGCCAGCCTGCATGGAGCAGCCAGAGCTGCCAGCCTGCATGGAGCAGCCAGAGCTGCCAGCCTGCATGGAGCAGCCAGAGCTGTCAGTCTGCATGAAGCAGTCAGAGTTGTCAGTCTGCATGAAGCAGCCAGAGCTGTCAGTCTGCAAGGAGCTGCCAGTCTGCAAGGAGCTGCCAGTCTGGAGCTGTCAGTCTGGAGCTGCCAGTCTGCACGGAGCTGCCAGTCTGGAGCTGCCAGTCTGCACGGAGCCGCCAGAGCTGCTAGTCTGTAAGAAGCCGCCAGAGCTGTCAGCCTACATGGAGCAGCCAGAGCCGCCCGTCAGCGTGGAGCAGCCAGATCTTTCAGTCTGCCAGGATCCGCCAGTCAACCAGACTCTTCCAGATCTGCCAGTCAGCCAGGATCTGCCAGTCGGCCAGGATCCACCAATCGGCCAGAATCCGCCAGATCCGCCAGTCAGCCAGGATCTGCTGAGACCACCAGCCAGCCAGGATCTGGTAGATCTATCTACCTGCCCGAGCTTCCTCTCACTCCCGAGCTTCCTCTCACTCCCGAGCTTCCTCTCACTCCCGAGCTTCCTCTCACTCCCGAGCTTCCTCTCACTCCCGAGCTTCCCCTCACTCCCGAGCTTCCCCTCACTCCCGAGCTTCCCCTCACTCCCGAGCTTCCCCTCACTCCCGAGCTTCCCCTCACTCCCGAGCTTCCCCTCAGTCCCGAGCTGTCCTTCAGTCCCGATCTGCTCATCAGTCCAGTGGGGTTCTGGGTGAGAACTACTAGGCCATGGTCGGCGGCGAGGGTGGACTATCCAGGGACGTGAGGAGAGGGGACTAAGACATTGACTGAGTGGTGTCCACGTCCCGTGCCGGGGCCGCCACCATGGACAGACGCCCACCCGGACCCTCCCTATTGATTTGAGGTGCGTTCGGGAGTCCGCACCTTAGGGGGGGGTTCTGTCACGCCCTGGTTTAAGTATTTTGTGTTTATCTTTATGTATTGGGTCAGGCCAGGGTGTGGCATGGGTTTTTGTATGTGGGTGTGTATATATTGGGATTGTAGCTAGTGGGGTGATCTAGCAAAGTCTATGGCTGTCTGGAGTGGTTCTCAGAGGCAGGTGTTTATCGTTGTCTCTGATTGGGAACCATATTTAGGCAGCCATATTCTTTGAGTTTGTCGTGGGTGATTGTCCTTAGTGTCTTTGTTCCTGTCGCTGTGTTAGTTGACAAGTATGGGCTGTTTCGGTTTTCGTTACGTTTATTGTTTTGTAGTGTTTGTGTTATTTCGTGTTTACGTTTGTTTGATTAAACATGGATCGCAATCTACACGCTGCGCTTTGGTCCGACTCTCCTTCACCACACCTAGAAAACCATTACAAGCTTTTTATGTGTTATTTCTTACATTATTAACCCAGAATAGTTTTTGTGTTTTACATACAGCCGGGGAGGACTATTGGATATCAGAGCAGCGGGAACACACCAGCACTACCAGCATTACGATCAGGAATACAACTTTCCCGAATCCTTTGTTCGAACCCCTCAGGGCAATTGAACTGATTCCAGAGGCTGATCCAAAACACTGCTGGCGGAGGAGAGGTACTCGGAGTAGTCTTCTAGTCCGACTTAGGAGGTGCACAAACCACCCACCGCTTCAAAGTATAATACTCACTAATCTTGAGGCGGTAAGTAGCCTAGTGGCTAGAGCGTTGGACTAGTAACCGAAAGGTTGCAAAATCGAATCCCTGAGCTGACAAGGTAAAAAAAAATCTGTCATTCTGCCCCTGATCCAGGCAGTTAACCAGTTCATCCTAGGGGGGCGCTGTGTCATTATTGGATAAAAAGACGTGCCCGTTTTAAGCGCAATATTTTGTCTCAAAAAGATGCTCGACTATGCATATAATTGATAGCTTTGGAAAGAAAACAATCTGACGTTTCCAGAACTGCAAAGATATTATCTGTGAGTGCCCTAGAACAGAAGCTTCAGGCAAAACCAAGATGAAACTGCAACCAGGAAATGAGCAGGATTTCTGAGGCTCTGTTTTTCATTATCTCCTTATATGGCTGTGAATGCGACAGGAATGAGCCTGCCCTATCTATCGTTTCCCCAAGGTGTCTGCAGCATTGTGACGTATTTGTAGGCATGTCATTGGAAGATTGACCATAAGAGTCTACATTTGCCAAGTGTCCGCACGGTGTCCTGCGTGGAAATTGGTGCGCAAAACTCAGCTGCTGGTATTTTTCCATGGGATTCTGAGACGAAAGCAGGCTTCCACGAACGGCATATCAATGAAGAGATATGTGGAAAAAAACCTTGATTGATTCAAACAACGTTTGCCATGTTTCGGTCGATATTATGGAATTAATTTGGAAAAATGTTCGACGTTTTGGTGACTGAATTTTCGGTTTGTTTCGGTAGCCAAATGTGATGTACAAAACGGAGCGATTTGTCCTACACAAAGAATCTTTCAGGAAAAACTGGACATCTGCTATGTAACTGAGAGTCTCCTCATTGAAAACATTCGAAGTTCTTCAAAGGTAAATTCTTTTATTTGATTGCTTTTCTGGTTTTTGTGAAAATGTTGCATGCTAAATGCTATGCTAGCTATCAATACTCTTACACAAATGCTTGATTTTCTATGATTCAAAAGCATATTTTGAAAATCTGAGATGACAGTGTTGTTAAGAAAAGGCTAAGCTTGAGAGCAGGCATACTTATTTCATTTCATTTGCGATTTTTAGAAATCGTTAACGTTGCGTTATGGTAATGAGCCTGAGGGTGTATTCACGATCCCGGATCCAGGATGGGTAGGATCAAGAAGTTAACCTATTGTAAATAAGAATTTGTTCTTAACTGACTTGCCTAATAGAAAAATAAAAAAATTCTGTCTCTGGATAATAGAGTCGATGAGCTCAGGGTGAGGATTTCTTCCCAGAGAGACATCAGGGATTGTAACATACCTTGTTTTACATGGACACATTGCTCTCTCGGGATATACAGCCGTGGCCAAAAGTTTTGAAAATGACACAAATATTAATTTTCACCAAGTCTGCTACCTCAGTTTGTATGACGGCATTTGCCATGCAAATGAACGGAATCCCCCAAAAAACATTTCCACTGCATTTCAGCCCTTTCACACAAGGACCAGTTGACATCATGTCAGTGATTCTCTCGTTACCACAGGTGTGAGTGTTGACGAGGACAAGGCTGGAGATCACTCTGTCGTGCTAATTGAGTTCGAATAACAGACTGGAAGCTTCAAAAGGAGGGTGGTGCTTGGAATCGTTATTCTTCCTCTGTCAATCATGGTTACCTGATAGGAAACTTGTGCCGTCATCATTGCTTTGCACAAAAAGGGCTTCACAGGCAAGGCTATTGCTGCCAGTAAGATTGCACCTAAATCAACCATTTATCGGATCATCAAGAACTTCAAGGAGAGCGGTTCAATTGTTGTGAAGAAGGCTTCAGGGCACCCAAGAAAGTCCAGCAAGCGCCAGGACCGTCTCCTAAAGTTGATTCAGCTGTGGGATCGGGGCACCACCAGTACAGAGCTTGCTCAGGAATGGCAGCAGGCAGGTGTGAGTGCATCTGCACGCACAGTGAGGCCAAAACTTTTGGAGGAGAAGAAGGGCAGCAAAGAAGCCATTTCTCTCAGGGGAAAACATCAGGGACAGACTGATATTCTGCAAAAAGATACAGGGATTGGACTGCTGAGGACTGGGGTAAAGTCATTCTCTCTGATGAAACCCCTTTCCAATTGTTTGGGGAATCTGGAAAAAAGCTTGTCCGGAGAAGACAAGGTGAGCTCTACCATCAGTCCTGTGTCATGCCAACAGTAAAGCATCCCGAGACCGTTCATGTATGGGGTTGCTTCTCAGTTATTTGAGTGGACTCACTCACAATTTTGCCTAAGAACACAGCCATGAATAAAGAATGGTACCAACACATCCTGAGAGCAACTTCTCCCAACCATCCAGGAACAGTTTGGTGACGAACAATGCCTTTTCCAACATGATGGAGCACCTTGCCATAAGGCAAAAGTGATAACCAAGTGTCTCGGGGAACAAAACATTGATGTTTTTCGTCCATGGCCAGGAAACTCTCCAGACCTTAATCTCATTGAGAACTTGTGGTCAATCTTCAAGAAGTGGGTGGACAAACAAAACCCCACAGATTATGACAGACTCCAAGCATTGATTATGCAAGAATGGGCTGCCATCAGTCAGGATGTGGCCCAGAAGTTAATTGACAGCATGCCAGGGTGGATTGCTGAGGTCTTGAAAAAGAAGGGTCAACACTGCAAATATTGACTCTTTTGCATCAACTTCATGTAATTGTCAATAAAAGCATTTGACACTTATGAAATGCTTGTAATTATACTTCAGTATTCCATAGTAACATCTGACAAAATATCTAAAGATGCTGAAGCAGCAAACTTTGTGAAAATAATTTTTTTATGTTGTTCTCAAAATTTTGGCCACAACTGTACTGTCTGAGTCCATCCAGCCAGTTGGGTTCTCTGTTCATCGCGCAGACAGGGAAAAATACCTCTCCGGGAAGAAGAAGGGCATGGGTGTATGTTTCATGATTAACGACTCATGGTGTGATTGTGATAACATACAGGAACTCAAGTCCTTTTGTTCACCCGACCTAGAATACCTCACAATCAAATGCCGACTGTATTATCTTTGGTTATAGTCACAGCCGTGTTTATCCTCCCTCAAGCTGATACCACGACAGCCCTCAAAGAACTTCACTGGACTTTATTCAAACTGGAAACCACATATCCTGAGGCCGCATTTATTGTAGGTTTGGATTTTAACAATGCAAATTTGAGAAAAAGGCTGCCGAAGTTCAATCAACACATTGATTGTAGTACTTGCGCTGCTAAAACACTCGACCACTGCTACTCCAACTTCCGGGATGCCTACAAGGCCCTCACCCGCCCTCCTTTCAGCAAATCTGATCACAACTCCATTTGGCTCCTTCCTTCCTATAGGCAGAAACTCAAGCAGGAAGTATCCATGCTAAGGACAATTCAACGCTGGTCTGACCAATCGGAATCCACGCTTCAAGATGGTTTTGATCAGACTGGGATATGTTCCGGGTAGTCTCCAATAATAATATTGACGAATACACTGATATGGTGACTTGAGTTTATCAGCAAGTGGATAGGAGATGTTGTACCAACTGTGACTATTAAAACCTACCCTAACCTTAAACCGTGGATAGATGGCAGCATTCGCGCAAAACTGAAAGCAAGAACCATCACATTTAATCATGGCAAGGTGACTGGGAATATGGCCGAATGCAAAGCGTGTAGTTATTCCCTCTGCAAGGCAATCAAAAAGGCAAAACGTCAGCATAGCGAGAAAATGGAGTGGCATTTCAATGGCTCAGACAAGACGTATGTGGCAGGGTCTACAGACAATCACCGACTATAAAGGGAAAACCAGCCACGTCACGGACATCGACGTCTTGCTTCCAGACAAGCTAAACACCTTCTTCGCCCGCTTTGAAAATAATACAGTGCCACCGAAGCGGCCCACTACCAAGGACTGTGGGCTCTCCTTCTCTGTGGCCGATGTAAGATATTTAAGTGTATTAACCCTTGCAAGGCTGCTGGCCCAGACGGCATCCCTAGCCGGGTCCTCAAAGCATGTGCTGACCAGCTGGCTGGAGTGTTTACGGACATATTCAATCTCTCCCTATCCCAGTCTACTGTCCCCACATGTTTCAAGATGTCCACCATTGTTCCTGTACCCAAGAAAGCTAAGGTAACTGAACAAAACGACAATTGCCATGTAGCACTCACTTCGGACATCATGAAGTGCTTTGAGAGACTAGTCAAAGATCACATCACCTCTACCTTACCTGACACCCTAGACCCACTTCAATTTGCTTAGGTTGGTAAAAACACCTTCACTTCGCTGATACTCAACACTGGGACCTCACAAGCATGCGTGCTCAGCCCCTCCTGTACTCCCTGTTCACCCATGACTGTGTGGCCACGCACGCCTCCAACTCAATCATCAAGTTTACAGACGACACAACAGTAGTAGGCTTGATGTGGATATGGGGGTGCTATTTGCTTACCAACAATGACGAGACAGCTTACAGGGTGGAGGTGAGGGCCCTGGGAGTGTGGTGCCAGGAAAATAACCTCCCACCTAACGTCAGCAAAACAAAGGAGGTGATTGTGGACTTCAGGAAACAGCAGAGGAAGCACCCCCCTATCCACATCGACGGGACCGCAGTGGAGAAGGTGGAAAGCTTCAAGTTCCTCGACGTACACACAAGCATTTCGCTACACTTGCAATAACATCTGCTAAAGACATGTATGTGACAAGTAAAATTAGATTTGATTAAATACATTTTATCTGTCACATGCGCCGAATACACATGTAGACCTTACGGTAAAATGGTTACTTACAAGCCCATAACCAACAATGCAGTTCAATAAATATAGTAAAGAAAATATTTGCCAAATAAACTAAAGTAAACACTAAAATAAAAAGTAAACCAATAAGATTACATAACAATAATGAGGCTATATACAGGGGGTCCCGAGTTAATGTGCGGGGGTATAGGTCGAGGTCATTTGTACATGTAGGTAGTGGTAAAGTGACTATGCATAGATAATAAATAGCGAGTAGCAGCAGTGTAAAAACAAGGGGGAAGAAGCTGTTAAGGAGGCTTTTGGACCTAGACTTTTTTGGGCCTTCCTCTGACACCGCCTTGTATATAAACTCAGCAAAAAAAGGAACGTCCTCTCACTGTAAACTGCATTTATTTTCAGCAAACTTAACATGTGTAAATATTTGTATGAACATGACAAGATTCAGTAACTGAGACATAAACTGAAAAAGTTCCACAGACATGTGACTAACAGAAATTGAATAATGTGTCCCTGAACAAAGGGGGGGTCAAAATCAAAAGTAACAATCAGTATCTGGTGTGGCCACCAGTGGCATTAGGTACTGCAGTGCATCTCCTCCTCGTGGACTGCACCAGATTTGCCAGTTATTGCTGTGAGATGTTACCCCACTCTTCCACCAAGGCACCTGCAAGTTCCCAGACATTTCTGAAAGGAATGGCCCTAGCCCTCCGATCCAACAGGTCCCAGACGTGCTCAATGGGATTGAGATCCAGGCTCTTCTCTTGCCATGGCAGAACACTGACATTCCTGTCTTGCAGGAATCACGCACAGAACGAGCAGTATGGCTGGTGGCATTGTCCTGCTGGAGGGTCATGTCAGGATGAGCCTGCAGGAAGGGTACCACACGAGGGAGGAGGATGTCTTCCCTGTAATACACAGCGTTGAGATTGCCTGCAATGACAACAAGCTCAGTCCGATGATGCTGTGACACACCGCCCCAGACCATGATGGACCCTCCACCTCCAAATCAATCCCGCGCCAGAGTACAGGCCTCGGTGTAACGCTCATTCCTTATCTTGGAACTGAGATGCAAAAAGTCCCAAATGCAATGTCCCAAGAAGGAAGTGACCCTACCTGACTAATGCAAAAGTTACATTTGAACTTCATGCAGAGAGAATATGCCGTTTTTTTTAGCTGTTTCCACAGCGCAATCAATGGGAGGTGAACAGCACCTGGTGCTGAAAAAATGGCTAACTTGTAACGCAAGTGGCACCAAGCAACATACAGAGAAAACGACACCAGTCGAGTAATTCATTTCAACAATAATCCTTATTTTAATTTTACTTTACAAACAACAAGAGGGCTTAATTGTAGTCTTATTTATTCAGAGCCAAGGCCCATATTAAATAACTTAACTAGCTGAGGTAGGCTATGAGGCTTAACAGCATCTTCCAAAAGAAGAAAAATGGCCTAATAGAAATGGGATTTTAAAAAATGCATTTGGCCTACTTACAATTGCAACTGGCCAACAAAGGTAACATCCTACATAAAACAATAATTTAAAGAAAAGAAGTCAATGTCTGTGTCTGAATGTCTGTATCGGGAGTCTTGGGATAACCTGCTCCTGTAAACGACAAAACAGACAGAAAATACTGTCAGCATGAGACCTAAAATAGCCATGGATAAGCACTGACAATAATAATAATCACAATAATGTTAGTAGCCTATATGATTAATTATTAAATACTAAGTTACTTATGTAATGGGAAAAGTTGCATTTCCCCTCGGACACAATCTTGTGGATGTCGAGTGAGAGGGTTGTGATTTTGATGCGCAGGCAGTCCTCGATTGACTTATGTGAAAGCCGGTTCCTGTCGTGAGTCTTTACTGCGTTCATAGAGGAAAATTAGGAATCGCAGGTGTAAGTTGATCCAAACATTGTTAGCACATAATGCAAGTGTATTTATTGTGCTGTATTCATCTGAGCATGCCACCCAAAATGCACACAACGACTCAGTACTCCTGAATGCATCCCCGTTTTGGCTCGTTGTTTGGAAGTTTTCACCATGTCCACAACTGTTTTCCCACTTCCTTGTAAATACAGATTTAACCCATTTAAGTGACAGAATATGTCAGCCAAAACAGCTACATTAGAGAGGAATCCCTCAATTTCCAGAATACTAATGTGGTCAGTTGCTGCCCTCGTTTAGCTTTTTCTGACAAAATCCACAACCTGGTCATGCAGCTTACAGAATCGCTTAGAGCTTTTACTTTACTCAGCTAGCGCACATTGTTGTAAAGCAGGAGATCATAGTGGGTGGCCTCCTCTGATTCTGTCACAAGCTTGCGGAAAAGATGGTGTTGTGTACTTGATGTCCCCCTGACAAAGTTGATTATCCGCATTACTTTATCCATCACATCTTTTAGCTCACCGTTTAGTCTGACACACAACACAGTCTGATGGATGAGACAATGCAAGCCATTCATTTGTGGGGTGATTTCCTTCAACCTACAGACCAGGCCCCTGTGTCTGCCCACCATAGCAGAAGCCCCGTCGAAGACCACAAAGTAGACTTTTTCAAATGACAGGCCATGCTGCGTAAACAATTCTTCCAGCTTTGTGAATAGGATGTCCCCGGTGGTGTGTCCTTCGAGGGGGATCAGTGCCAGTAGCTCTTCTTTAAAGTAATTTCCATGAAAATAACAGACATATACACACAACTGTGCTACATCGGTGGTCAGTACTCTCATCAATAACCATCATTGTGGTAATGACAGATTGGTATCTCAGCACACTCTTAGTCTAAATTACTTTACATTTTTGCAGTGTGCAGACCTCCACAATCAACCTGGGACCCCAAATAAACATTTTTGGACAAAGCCTAAATCAATTACAGTCACGGTTGACCACCCCCCTCCTTCATGGCACTCATCCTTGTGACGTTTCTTCAGTTTCTTCTTCAGATAGCTTTACAGTTCGCCCTCCAATGGCACATGTTCAAAGTGGATGGCCCTTAATAATGTCCCAATTTTTCTCCCCTGAGCCACCTCTGTCCTTTATGGACCATTTTGTATTGTTCATTTTCCTACCTGTACACCAGCAGCATGAGAGAAGTTTGGACAGGATCTCTCTCCATGCTCACTCCACGTGGACTCATGTCACAGCCTGAGAGAAAATGCAGTTGATAGCTTCGACTGGATGCTGTGTACAAGTTGCTGGCTCGGACTCAGGTCTCACGTGAAATGGTGAAGGACCATAGTGAATGCCATTGTCGCCATTACTTCAGCCATTTAGAGGGGGTGAGGTTTCCACTGTTCTCGGTCAAATGATCCTTTCCATGTATCTAGATACCATCTGTAGTCACCTTCGCCAGAACCTGGAAAGAGGACAGACCAGAACAACCGTTTAGTTTAGGGCATTTCTGATCCAGGAAATCCAAACAAATGATTCACTGTATGACAAATGATTACTACTACCAATATTCTTAATAGAGAATTCTAAAACAAATGTCAAAAAGGATAACACACAGTTGAAACCATTATTTTCTCCAAATTGGTTTATACTCTATCATCTTGGGGATCTCACCTCAGAGTTACAGGGTTAGGGAGTTAGTGGGCTAATCCTTAGGGAGAAATCCCGACCAAACAGCAGACCCAATCTGGTGAGATTTGTTATTGAAGCACAACAAAAGCAAAGAAAACAAAACAACAACAGCAATACACATGTTTTTATAGGCAGGCATGTGAACAAAACAATATGCATATTTACCAAAGGGTCCCAAGGGATTGGTAATTCCCCCTTTGGACACATGAAAACAACACTGCCTGTTAAGTAAAAAAAAAAGAATTAGAATAACAAATCAAATTAGAATTACAACTATTGATAACTCCATAATGAAATAATTGTATCCCATAAGATTAATGGTAAAATATACTAGAAACAGATGTCCCTCATTTAGGGGCAGCGCTCGCTCTCTGTCTTTCTCGTGGTCCGAATCACACATAAGACAAATGCTAAATTATAAACTAATTATTAGTGTTTCCATATTACATTTAAATGTCACCCAATATTCTTAGCCTTTCTAGTAAGGGTGATCAGGCCTCACCAGAGAGTCAGAACAGAGGTCAGTCAACCCTGTTAAGTGAGTGTTTCTTTCCTTTTACCTCAGACATTATTTAAAGATATTTCAAACATTACAAACATGTTGAGTATCAAGTTTACATGGGATCTTTCAGTAAAATTCTTATCAATAGAATCTTTATACTGGATCTCAATGACTGCTCTCCTAAGGCACCTGCCTCAGGAAGCCTTTCAATGGGAGAGATACAGAATCATTGATAAACATGTAAAATAAAGTTGGTAGCGGACATAACATCAGTCCTGGAGAAAAGAAAATAATATGTACTTAGTTTGCACATCTTAATCAGTCCTAAAAATACTTCAGCTTAATTGAGTTTGCTAAATATTGGTCAGGAAGAGTTTATAAAACCACGTGTATACAGAATTATACTTCAGACACATAATGGAAACAGATTATTGTCTTAGGTGACATTACCTCCTTACTTAAATCATTGGTGTACCCCAAACTATAGAATTGAGTAATAATAGGAAATAGTCAAAAAATGTCTCTTATTCATACCTCTGTCCCAAATTTCCCCACTATGTCACTTTCAGCCTGTTTGAATTCAGTGAGTACTAGCGGCTATCTATTGTTCCACAGGGAACGTATCTCTAACCCAAACACCAGATTGCAGCCTCTAATTTAATATCAGTCCCAATGCTTAATCCCTCTGTTCATCATGTGACCTTGTATTGAACCATTTACTCATCAAATTACTAAGATATCGCATTATTAGAGTTCTATCTGAAAGCCACTAGGACCCTTCTCCCCAATAGGAAGACCTATCAGATCTAGTCTCTCAGTGTCTATAGTCTCAGCAGTTTATGTAGTCATAAACTACTGATTGTACAGTCTTGCCACATACATATTGAATAACACGCACATTTTCACACATTCACTCAGTCCCAAATAGTAATTATATCTCTTATCTAAATTTCAAGCCTCTTATTATCAAAATTTAAATCAGCTTATTATCCAAATTTCAATCACTTAATATTTCTTAATTTACAAATTTCATTATCTTATTATCCGAATTTCAATCAGTTTAATAGCCAACCTTCAATCTGTTATTATCCCAATGTCAATCAGTTTAATACTTTCCACACTCACACAACTCTCACATCCACATTCACTACACTCACACAACTCCCATCCAAATTCACTTCATGCTATTATTTGACTCAAGACTGGTGGTACCCTCCATTTTTTATGTTTAGTTTTATTGGTTGTTATTAATTTTTGTTCTATTTTTATTCAAATGAATTTACATTTTCTTACTGAAATTCAATCGTGGTGTCCTTCAATTGTTTACAGATGACGTGTCTCCTCTGCAGCTTACAGTAAGGGTCTAGGCGGGTCCTTGTCCTCTTTTGGTCAGACACTTCTTAAAATGCGCCACAGGTTTTCCTCGCAGACCCCCACTGGAAAGCTCCGCAGGCAGAATCCATCATCCTGTTCGTTGATGCCAAATTGTCGTGGAAATTCTACCCACTGGGACGCTCATGAATGAATCATCGTTTATTAACAACTTGCTGGAGAGGTCACAGTCAAAATTAGATGAATAAAGTACCGGTCTGAAGTGAGCTCTCCCGGGGCAGTCCCGTGAGTTCTCTTATATACTGCAGACAAGTTACATTTGCATGATTTAGCTTATTCATCTTTCATAATGAATTATCATTAACGTTTGCTTCATTCATCTGACCAACCAATAATGGTTCATGTATGTGACAGGCCAATCCATCATGAGGCTTCTTCTCCCTAAGCTGAGACCATGAAACTGAGATATTTTGTTCTCAAAACAAGGGTCTGTGCGTACTGCCAAATTGCAGATACTGATAGTGAGGATTCATTCAGTCACTTAAATGAACACAGAAATTGGTTATTAGAAAAGCACAAACATAAAACGTTCCATCACACTACTTTGAAGCAAGGTAAGTTATGCCTCATAATAGAAAATAAAACATACATGTTTCAAACAATTAAGTATATTTTCAAAATGCATACTGCCTTCAGCTCACATTGTAAAGTGGTGGGTGATACTCTAATAGCCTTGTTTTGGTTTATTTCATAACCGTCTGTCACACCTGCTCCTGCAACGCCCTCTACTGGTCATCCTGTATCTCTTTGACCTGCCTCCTCCCCCAGTGCTCTTTCCCTCTGTGTGTGTGTAGACAGGTGTGCTGAAGTCTGAGCAGATCCCCATCAGCTGCAACTCATTCCATAATCAAGACCTCAACAAATACTCAGTCCTAACACTTCCACAAAGCCAGATCGTAATCTCGGCTCAGTCAGTTACGCTTCTACTCCCTTGGATTCCTTCCTGGACCTGCTTACCCTATCAACCCCCCTTTCTCCAGCCTCAGCCTCCGCACCTGGTCTGCAGCAACCAACCCGAGCGTTCCCTGACCTGCACTCCATCTTCCCAGTGACCCATAAATACCTTGGTTACTTCATCCCCGTCTCCTTGCCTGAGTCTGCTCTTGGGTTCAACCCTTCAGCTTCACCTAACACCATAATTTACGAGATTTGTCAATGTTTTCATTGTCTTTTGTTTGGAGTGCTCCCTTGTGTCTGGTTCTCTGTCCTGATAATGTTGAGGCTCTGTATGCTGTGTGTGTGTGATAGTTGTGTTGTATAAATAAGATATGACTAATGAATACACACACAGGTCAATTTAATTCCACAAAATTATGCAAAGTCACCTATAGACCGATAAGCATGACAGTCAACGTATTTACGTCGACCGGTATTTCCATCAATGAATAAAAAGTATTGTATTGCCGGCTAATGTAAACCCTGCCACTGGCATTAGTTAGCTAGCTACCTAAAAATATATATATATTACCGGACAGAAGTTTGGACACACCTACTCATTCCAGGGTTTTTCTTTATTTCTACTATTCTCTACAAGACAAACGACAGTCCATCATTACCTTAAGACATGGTCAGTCAATCCAGAAAATTTCAAGAACTTGGAACGTTTCTTCAAGTGCAGTCTCAAATCTATCAAGCGCTATGACGAAACTGGCTCTCATGAGGACTGCCACAGGAAAGGAAAACCCAGAGTTACCTCTGCTGCAGAGAATAAGTTAATTAGTTACCTCAGAAATGGGCAATTAACTGCATCTCAGATTGCAGCCAAAAAAAAAAAAAGCTTCACGGAGTTCAAGTAACAGACAACTCAACATCACCTGTTCAGAGGAGACTAAGTGAATCAGGCCTTCATGGTCAAATTGCTGCAAAGAAACCAGTACTAAAGGACACCAAAAATAAGAGATTTGCTTGGGCCAAGAAACACAAGCAATGGACATTAGACTAATGAGTCCAAATTTGAGATTTTTGGTTGCAACCGCCATGGCTTTTTGAGACAGAGTAGGATGATCTCTGCATGTGTGGTTCCCACCGTGAATCATGGAGGTGTGATGGTGTGGGGGTGCTTTGCTGGTGACAGTCAGTGATTTATTTAGAATTCAAGGCACAATAAACCAGCATGGCTACCACAGCATTCTGCAGCGATACGCCATCCCTTCTGGTTGTTTCTTGGTGGGACTATCCTTTGTTTTTCAACAAGACAATGACCCAAAACACACCTCCAGGCTGTGTAAGGGCTATTTGACCATGAAGGAGAGTGCTGAGTTCCAATCACCCGACCTCAACCCAAATGAGATGGTTTGGGATGAGTTGGACCACAGAGTGAAGGAAAAGTAGCCAACATGTGCTCAGCATGTGGGAACTCCTTCAAAACGGTTGGAAAAGCATTCCAGGTTGGTTGAGAGAGTGACCTTTTACTAATATATATATATATATATATATTAGTTTTATCCAGCTGGATAAACACTCCAAACAGCCTACCCGACCACTCAGAGGCGTCCTCATGGTCCTGAAGCACACCGTTGCCTGGCTTTGTATCACATTCCAATGATACAACTGGGGAATGCGATTTTAGAATGTGAGAGGGACATGTAACCCCAGTGAAAGTTGCGCTCCTGCATGCAAGTATTTTTACCCCCACCCTGTCGGCAAAACAAATCGCAGCTATGGCATAGCTAAGTTACTTATAAACGCATTTTAAATGTGATTTTGAAATAAGAACATGCTTCCATCAATATAAAATACCATTAGCCATTTCCCGAGATACTTACCCACGAATTGAATGGGCTAACAACGATAATAATTACTCAGCACTGAGCAGTAACAGAGCTAACAGGTGTTCGTTTTTAATGGCAAATGAGTTCACAACGAGCTGATACTATTGGTCTTTCTATTCTGATCAGCCAACCATATGGGGGGAGTGTTTTGGACGACAAAGGAAGGAGTCGCTATCTTTTTTTTAAGTGTCATGTTGTATATTGCTGGCGGGAGTCAAACTATCACTAGATGGCGAGCTTTTCTGCTGCCTTGTTGGGATTTGATGTGTCCGTCTTTACCAGCCTCACACTTCCTTCTTTCTGTAATATCGCTGGTCGTCACTAGTTACCACAGCCAAAAAGTAATAAATCCCGACTATTTCTACGATTTATTTTCTGAAAATCTGACTCTAACTAACTCTAACTAAACGGATAATATTGTGCCTAACCATGACGTTAAATGAAAACCAAAAAACACATTTTTTGTTTTTATCAGTTATTACGATATTTCCAAATCTACTTAGTGGCTGTGGTAACCAGTGGAAACCAATATCTCTGGCTGTGTGTGTTGTCGGACCTCAGTGGGTGGGACCAAATGATACCTCAACAACAAGATGGAATAATCGTGACAAATGAAGGGAAACCCGTCATTGACAACGTTATATTTACTTGTGGCAGGTTATTCATTGAAACGCTTTTTAAATGTCAGTTCTTAGGACATGAAGGTTGTTGGCACAACATCAACAATGCAGCTGTCTCCCACCAACGGAGATTTTACCTTCGTCTCGTCAACTGAAGCTGAGGGTAATGTTAACAGGCCGTGAATACTGTCATATGTGTTTTATATTCATTTTAGTTAGCTTGCTAGCTAGCTACCGTATTTGTCAACACGCCATTCTGATAGCTTGACATTTAATTCAAGTATTTAACTAACCTTGAGTCGTAGTGTTGTCAATTTTGTCAAGTTACGTAGTGGTTCAGAGAGATTTGACAGCTTCTGCAGCTTTTACGGCTAGCTAGCGTTAGCAATCCAACTAGCTAACGTTAGCTATATCACTGAAGTAAATCAATCTGTCTAACTATATTCTTCTAAAGATAATGTAATACATAACTCAAAAGTATATTTTCACTAGTTGCATGTATTGCTGATTTGAGTAAATAAAGTTGAACGTCATTTAGACAGTAGGACAAACAAGGGGACAATTATTTTCGTCATTCTACGTCCGTTTTTTTGCTTAACTGAGGTGATTTGGTTTAGTGTAAAACGATCTATCGAGGGAAAAAAGGTATCCTTAATTGTGATACGGTTTTGGAAACCTTGAACATATACTGTACAGTTCAACAATACAGAAATTCAACGCATGTTATATGTGAACCAATAATCGTTTAAATTAAATTCCCTTCAGATCTAAGTGGTACTATCGATGCCCCAGATGTTAAATTGAACATGGGCAGCGACAATGCAAAAGACCCATATGCAACCACGTTCCTGAGGAAGCGAGGCTATGGCTGGCTACTGGAAGTAGACGAGGATGACCCAGAAGACAACAAACCTCTTCTGTAAGTACCTTCTTCAAGAAACCCATTCTTTGTCCATGCACATTGATATTAAAATGACACTGACATCCAATTTGGCCATCACTGCTAACTAAATGTGCTGATATCTCATGATGCTCCTGTTCTCTCTCATATGCTTGTATGATTAGGGAGGAGCTGGACATCGACCTGAAAGACATCTACTACAAGATCCGCTGTGTGCTGATGCCAATGCCCTCCTTGGGCTTCAACCGGCAGGTTGTGAGGGACAACCCTGACTTCTGGGGTCCTCTGGCTGTAGTGCTCCTGTTTTCCATGATCTCCATCTATGGACAGTTCAGGGTGAGGCGGCAGGACAACCTGTGATTTCTTTTTCTTCTCAGATCACACCAAAACAATGTGTCCTTTGGTACCATGTCACAATTTTCAGCTTGAAAGTTGTTTTAATTATTTGTTGCATTACTTTATTTCCTAAGGTTGTGTCTTGGATAATTACCATTTGGATATTCGGATCTTTAACAATCTTTCTGCTGGCTCGTGTTCTCGGTGGTGAGGTAAGCGCCACCTTTTTAAGCTAAAATAATTAATATCCCTAGTCTTGATGAGTAGTACATTTCTCTTACTTGATACTGTACATGCCTCTGGATGTGAATTTGCTTCCTATTACAACATGAATGATGTGGCATGCTGTGAAACACTGACTTGCATTGTTTTATATCGGATAGGTGTCTTATGGACAAGTCCTTGGCGTGATTGGATACTCTCTACTCCCGCTCATCGTTATAGCGCCCTTGCTTTTGGTCATTGGGGGTTTTGATGTTGTTTCTACACTAATAAAGGTGAGCACATCAGCAAAGACAATCAACATTTATTCTCTCACATTTTCCACAAAAATGAATCTCTAATTCAGCACTGCAAATTTGATTTAACATACGCGAACATATTTAAAGCTTTTGAACATCTTTATATTTTTTTGTTGATAATAGAAATGTACTCTTAAATCAGATATGAGTGTTTATTAGTTGTCAACTGTCTTTCATTTTCCAGCTTTTTGGGGTATTCTGGGCTGCTTACAGTTCTGCTTCTCTACTTGTTGGGAATGAATTCAAAACCAAGAAGCCTCTTCTCATATACCCTATTTTCCTTTTGTACATCTACTTCCTGTCACTATATACTGGGGTCTGATTGGACAAATGGCGACTGTGGGCACTTTGGTTGGAGACTAACACAAAGCACTGTGAAAAGACACCCAAGGATTCATTCCACAATGAAAATAAGGAACATGGCTTTTTTAAAAGGTTATTTTCTCCCTCTTCTTTTATCTCTGTTTACAATCCTAGACTGTGGGGATAAGGGTATATGTTACGTCAGTGTATTTAAATGTGCCCCTTACCTCTTTGCTCATTAAAAAGCAGCGTATAGTGTAAGGCTGCATTCAGATTTTATTGTAATTAGAACCCTGGTTTGCATTCGCATCATATAATTATTTAATTAAGTTGTGAAATCTGGTTTTGGTAATCATGTTGGGGACACAGATTTTTGTTAATGCTTTTATTCCATATAGGAAGGTAGTGCCAAATACAGTGCACAAATGCTCAATTGGAACCAAGGGGTTAAGAAAGACAACAACCCCTAACTGAGGTTCCACCATTATTTTGTAAGGTAGTGGGTTTAACATACTGTTATGCGTTATTTAGTTGTCATTTTATGCACCTTTAACAAACCTTTATTTCTTAACTTATGAATTTCAGCCTGGGTAGGCCAGTAGATGGGCAGTTTGAGTGAAATAAAACAGTCTACTAAAGTGTGGTGCCTTTCATTAGTTGTTTTATACAGTTGTTTAATATTTTATTGAACTGATGTATATTTTCAGACAACTTCCTTGTATCGATTGTACAGCTACTTAATGTGTTGGAGACGTGATAGTATCAGAACATGTTATACAATTGTGGAACATTTTTAGACCTGGAACAATAGTGATATTTATAATGAATTCACAGTGGGAGTTAAACTTATCAACATAATTATCCATATAACTGTTGTACTGTACTAGATATTTTAAAATACATTCCCTCTCATATGTCAAATGTTATCATTAATCTGCATGCCTGTTAAAAAAGCCTCACACCCAAGCTTTTATGTAGGATTTATTGGCGGGGTTCAAGTTGTGGTATTTATAGTAATTTGAATATGAATTATTAGCTGTAAACAGTACATTTTTTAAATATTGTTAGTGTTCTGTGCTGACACATTGTTGTATATAAGCATTTAGAACAAATACTGTTAATTTGTTCTTTAAATGTGTCATTTAGGTCTTAATCGTTATTACAGAGTACATCTGAAATAGGATATCAGATAAACGCAAATAAAGTAAGCTTATGGTTTCTAATGGTAAAGGAGGAACGGAAATGTGCATTGGTTTTACAGTAATGCGGTTCAAGCCTATTTCTGTGTTATTTGGTGTCCGTCTTCAAGGGCTTTACAAGTGATAAAAGATCTTGGTGGACTGCTAAAACTCAACAGACCGATTGTTTAACTGTACGGGGCGTGCTTTCGTTCGCTTGCTTGCTGTTGCGCGGTATGTTATAGGGACCACTGGGCGATGGGTTTTACGGTTTATTATTCTGGGTTCTTGGGTGGGGATCTGCTGTATATCCCAACATCAGGCAAGGGCTGAATCAAAAACAAAATAGTCATAGTTACATAACTCACATAGCTAGTAATGTATATGGGAGTCACAACAAACACCATTTACAGTGGGGAAATAATAACATTCACAAAACAGTAATCCAAAGAGGTTCTCTGTCTGTACTCCGGAGTCAACATCGCAGTGCCCTCTCTGGTGTCGCGTGATAGCCAAGCACTACGCTAGTTCCGTTTACCTGACGTTCATCTGAGTGCAACGCTCGTAGCTTTCTCAGTACTGATGGTGAATAGCTACTGCTGCGGTAACCGGTGGAGGAACAGAAGCCGCAGAAGGAGAGTCAGCAGTAGTAGAGGACCGGTAGTTTGGGATTAAGCGTTTACAATTATTAATCTTACTCGTATAAACGGGAGCTTCCTAAAAAACAGAAGGGAACGTGGAAAATAAATAAAGATGGCGGCCGCGGCCTCGCCGGGCTCCTGCTCGTCCACCTCCTCAGACTGGATTGTACTGAGAGACGGTTGCCTTCGTTGCGACGAGGAGGGCCTGCGGAGCCTTTCCTACCACCCGGCCCTTAACGCTATCCTGGCTGTTACTAGCCGGGGCAGTATAAAAGTAATCGACGGCACTTCAGGGGCCATTCTCCAGGCCTCGGCCTTGCATGGTAAGTCAGGGCCAAGGAACTAGCTAACTGGTTCAGTTAGTTAATTAGCTAGGTTGCTAGCAATCAGGTGATTGTCATAACTATCAGATGAAACGACACTGGTCAACAATGTAACGTTACATTGGGCCTGCTGTGGTGGTTGACTTGGGCTAAGTTAGCTAGCAAATAAATAGATATTTTAGAATTTGTCGTGAATTCTGACATTTAGCTACTGATTCACTTGCTAAACAAATATATTTTGTTATCCGATTCCTATAAAAATCACTTGAATACATAAGTAGCTAAATATCTTAAGAATCGTCTTGTTGTCAAGACGTTTTGCTAACTAGCTAGCTAACGTCAACGTTAGCTAACTAGCGATTTGTTATGAAAACAGCTCTCTGATCATGAACTGGCCGCAAAGCTAGCGAACCCGCTAACGGTGTATAACGTTTTGTCAACATTCAATCAATCGTTAAGTGTCATAATAGCTAACTAGTTAGGCACATTATCTTGCTTAAATATGTAGCCTCTATGAATAGGGTAAGTAACATGTAGATATCTAGCGTTAATGTTAGTTACCTAGTTAGATTGTATTCGGTGGTAGTTACCTAGTTAATTGTGATGACCCTAACATTACTAGTGAGCTAACTCGTTTCGTTGGCTGTGTTGGGCCAAGGAAGCAAAAGGTGCATTGTGAGATTGCTGGCTAATTATGTTAGATAGCTATCTACAAAGAAAGTGTTTGAAGGCTAGTTTACATTACTGACAATGTGAAGTCACATTCGCTAGTTGGCTACATAGCTAATACCGTTAGCTAGCTAAGATGTAAATTAATCGATTATCACCAGCACCGTCCTTACGTGTGTCGCAGTAAATGTTAGCAAGCTTGCTAGGTAACGTTAGTTTGTTGTAGAATATTGATCTAGTTAGGTAACGTTAGTTGGCTAGAAAGGTTATGACGTGTAGCTATTCCTACTCCGCAGAACAGTAAAGTATGCAATGCCTGTTGGCAATCTAACGTTAGCTAATAACGATATGTTAGTATTGTAGCTGTAACATTTTGTGTGGGAAATGGTTGACGAAAGTGAATAGGCTTGGTTTTAGTTTTTGTGACAATTTATATTTGACGATGCCAAACAATAGAAAACATTAGTGTTTGTTCCTCAACGTGACCCCCCCATCTGTAGCTACATTGAATGCAGACTTGGCCGGTGGGAGGAACTGTGGGATGACGGTTTTTGCACTAGCACTACACATCTGATCCAAATAATGAAAGCTTGATTATTTGAATCAGCTGTTTAGTGTTAGGGGAAAAACCAAAACGTGCATGCATCCCTTGGGGTCCCGAGGTCTGAGTTTGGTTAACACTGCGTTGTGTGCACACAATAATGCAATTATTAGAGAGTAAGGTTACATGCACACAACAATGCGATGGTGTATTGTCAGATAAATGTAATCGTTAAATTAAAATGTTGACATGCTTTGCAAGAATAATGATTTCCGTAATAAGCCTGTTTGCATGGACACTGAAATCGGCCACTCTGATAAATGCAGAAAATAACATGTTATTTTTGGGAAGCATATTTGATTCTGAGTTTGGACTTATAAAGTTTGTACAGTGCATTCGGAAAGTATTCTGACCCCTTGGCTTTCTTCACATTTTGATACAGCGTTATTCTAAGATGTATTAAATAAAAACAAATCCTCAAATCTACAAACAATACCCCATAATGACAAAGTGAAAATAGGTATTACATTTTTTGTGTAAATGAATAAAAACAGATCTATTCAGACCCTTTGCTATGAGAGCAAAAACCAAGCTATGAGGTAGAACCAAGCCGTTGCCTATAGAGCTTTGAGACAGGATTGTGTTGAGGCACAGATCTGAGGAAGGGTACCAAAACATTTCTGCAGCATTTAAGGTCCTCAACGAACACAGTGGCCTACATAATTCTTAAATGGAAGAAGTCTGGAACCACCAAGACTCTTCCTAGAGCTGGCCGCCCGGCTAACAGGAATTGGGGGAGAAGGTCCTAAATCAGAGAGTTGACAATGAACCTGGTGGTTACTCTGACAGAGCTCCAGAGTTCTCTGTGGAGATGGGAGAACCTTCCAGAAGGACAAACATCTCTGCAGCACTCCACAATTCAGGCCTTTATGGTAGAGTGGCCAGATGGAAGCCACACCTCAGTAAATGGCACATGACAGCCTGCCTGAATGCCAAGCGTCACTTCTGGAGGAAACCTGGCACCATCCCTACAGGGAAGCATGGTGGTGGCAGCGTCATGCTGTGGGTATGTTTTTCAGCAGCAAGGACTGGGAGACTAGTCAGGATCGAGGGAAAGATGAAGAGAGAAAAGTACAGAGATCCTTGATGAAAACCTGCTCCAGAGCGATCAGGACCTCAGACTGGGGAGAAGGTTCACCTTCCAACAGGACAGCGACCCTAAGCACACAGCCAAGACTACGCAGAAGTGGCTTCGGGACAAGTCTCAATGTCCTTGAGCGGCCCAACCAGAGGCCAGACTTGAACCTGATCGAACATCTCTTGAGATAAGTGAAAATAGCTGTGTGGTGATGCTCCCCATCCATCCTGACAGAAGTTGAGGCTCTGCAGAGAAGAATGGGAGAATCTCCCCAAATACAGGTGTGCCAAGCTTGCCACGTCATAACCTAGGAGACTCGAGGCTGTAATCGCTGCCAAAGGTGCTTCAACAAAGTACTGAGTAAAGGGTCTGAATCCTTTTTTAAATGTGCTATTTCTGTTTTTATATACATTTGTAAAACAAAATTCTGACCCTGTATTTTCTTTGTCATTATACGTTGTTTAAATTGAGAAATGTTTTAAAAATCAATTTTAGAATAAGGCTGTAAAGTAACAAAATGTGGAGAAAGTCAAGGGATCTGAATACTTTCCCGAATGCACTGTATGTAGCCAATTGTTCATCCTTGTTTCTCAGAATAATAGGAATGGTGATTAGCTTGAACCAGGTTGAATTAGCATTACCATAGCATTTTACATTACAGCACATAATGAAGTGATGGTAACATAGTAGATGCTACAAAAGTCTTAAGGGTTGTTTGGGAAATTGTTTTCAATGTGAGTAAGTATCTATACAGTAACAATGATAAGGCTACCCGATAGGGCAATAAAAAATATTTTTTGAGATGGTATAATTGAAACAAATCAAGTTTTGTGAGATATTAATAGGGTTTCCATATTTCTGTGCAAATATTGTTAACGTAACAAGCAACTTGCAGTTCATCAATATTTCAATTTTTCAAAGACTAACTTAAAAGTCTATTTTATTATCTGGTAAACATGGAGTTATAATCTGACACAAGTCTAGCTAATGCTAGGTCTTAGTAGCTACACTAATACCCTGATGTTTGTGTTTCCTAGCTAAACCTGGAGGCCGTGTTAGGTGTCAGTACTTCCCTGCGGTAGACAAGGTCCTCTTCGTGGACGACTACGCAGTGGGCTGCAGAAAGGACTTGAACGGTATCCTGCTGCTGGACACAGCCCTGCAGGCCCCCGTGGCCAAACCAGAGGACATGGTCCAGCTAGAGCTGCCTGTTACAGAGGTAAGAGAGCCAGCCACTGACGCATGACACACAACGCACTCGTACATAGCACTTGGAAAAGTTGCCAAACTCACATTTGAGTTTTTAAAAACCTATTGATAGGGTTTTAAAACCCATTGATAGAATCACTAACCATCATATTGTATCTTTAACAATTGTCTTCTACTACCACACACAACGAACAACAATGCTCAAAAACAGCTAACTTGTTAGATGACAATCAGCCAAAGTAGCAACAAAAAATGTATTTCTTAATACATTCTAAATAGGGCCGTGACGATGTTAGCATGATAATACTCAGTTTCGTGGCAGGAAAAATCTGCTTTGTGTGTTAATTTCTTAAGGAAAACAGCTCTACTGCCTTATGTTAAGATTAAGATCACTTTATTGTTATCCGGAGTCAAATGTATTTATCTTCCAAGCTATAGCACACTATTATACATACAGCAGGTTAAGAGTTAGGTCTGCTTTGTGTTTTCATTTTACCACGGAAAAAATATTGCGATACTAGTTTTGTTAACAGCCCAAATTCTTACTGTTGTGAATGCAAATTAGGATACAGATATTGATAATTGAATTATGTCACACTACTGCAAGCATTGTCTACCTAGCTTCAAGATTACACAATCCCTTCGACAGGTCTGCTGAGAAATATAGAAAGACTGGTCCACCGTGAGCGAACACACATGCTAACTGTGGAGAATCCACCACTCCCATGTATTTATGTCTGAATGACAATGCTTGGCCTGTGCAAGTGCCACAGATTTGTGTAAAAAAGTGCTACGTGTGCAACTGTCAAGATAGGAATCAATCCATTACGCCGCTGAAATAGTTAATAATGGCACTCATCCTTGTTTCATGTTCTTTATATTTGTAGCACCTGGTTACACTAACTTTCTAAATTGAACTATTTGAACACAGTATTTCCCCCTGTAATTAGTCAATATAGCTTACAGAAAATTGCGCTTGACCCCATTGTGGTATTCCAACCTTTTCCTGAAAGGGATGCACAGACAGAAATGATAATTTCAGAGTACGGTTCGGCAATATTACGATAGCATCGTTTATCCATGATGATTGACCACCATCCTTGATGGTGACAACATTTGATGTGACAGACAATGGTTTAGCTTATTTGAACTTAACTGGCGCCACACAGTAAAAAGCTGCCATCTGAGCGCACAGCAGGCCAGCACACAAGTGACATTCTGGATAATTTGCCTATTCCTATTTTATAATCTATTTCAATAAATGTTATAAAACCCACAGAACGCTGGAGAGGAATGTAGGCCAGACGCAGCAGAAAATTAAACAAAAGTTGTGGCTTTAAAAAATAAGCAGAACGAAAGTCTATAGCATAGGCTACTCTCAATCACACCTTTTTATTATTTTAGAATTCAAATAAAGGAATTATCCAGTTCTGAAGACAGTAGACTTATGTCCAGCCCTTGATGTAGGCCTATAACCTAGCTCACTACGGTAGAACACTGTGTTCCTCATCAGTTATTGCTCCATCATGTGCATGCCACAGACACCTGTTCTGCTCCACCAGAAAGGAACTTTAGAAAATATTTGCCATTGCCTGCAATTGGCCTTTGGCCAGGTTTTCAACAACATTACCTTTTGTAATGATTCGTCCAGCATCATCGGCTTTCCCTCAATAGCCAACTGTTTCTGCAGCGATTTTTGTTTTGTTTTTTTGTTTGTATTTTTAATAAAAATGAAAAGTCTAAGATTGAGCAATAGCACCGTATATCACAATGTTTTATGGGTACATAATCACGATAGGACAAAGGTTGACATCACCCAACCCTATTTCCCCAACTGGCGGCTAGCGTGTAGCTTTTTTATTTTCCCCCCAAGTTTTCTGAGCAAAACATTCGTTTTTTCTTTGTTGGACAGAATACTGTAAAAACACAAGGAAATCAGTTCCAAGCGATAGTGTCTAGGGTTTACCGAGCATGAATGTACCACCATCCAATCTGCAGCAACTGCGTGATGCCATCGCGTCAGAATGGACCAACATTCCTGTGGAACACACCCCAAATAATTCAGGCTGTTCTGGAGGCAAAGGGGGGACCGACCCCGGTACTAGATGGATTGTTGTAACCCTTGACTGTTGCAATCTCGTTGGTTTCAAAGCAAGGCTTACTTTGCTTTATGACCTTTGGCTGTTTATGTGCTGCATGTCTCACATTTTTGCTTTAAATTGTTACGGGCTATCTAGTGCGGTTTGCTCACAGATCGTAGGCAGTCCTATGTATTCAGAGACATTTCTCCCTCATTCCTCAAAGAGACTGATGTTGTTTTTAATCATCACCAAAGGCGGTTAATAGATCTGAGCACAAACAGCCTATATTCCAGGATTAGTTGTACCTCAGTCAAGACTTTTTTGTAGCTCAGTTTGTAGGTGGTTTTTTGTAGCTCAATTGATAGAGCATTATGCTTGTCTGTTTTTTTTAACATCTTTATTTAATTTTTATTTAACTGGGCAAGTCAGTTAAGAACATATTCTTATTTTCAATGACAGCATAGGAACGGTGGGTTAACTGCCTTGTTCAGGGGCAGAACGACATATTTTTATCTTGTCAACTCGGGGATTTTAACTTGCAACCTTACAGTTAACTAGTCCAACGCTCTAACCACCTGATTACATTGCATTCCACGAGGAGACTGCCTGTTACGCGAATGCAGTAAGCCAAGGTAAGTTGCTAGCTAGCATTAAACTTATCTTATAAAAAAAAGCAATCATAATCACTAGTTAACTACACACGGTTGATGATATTACTAGTGTATCTAGCGTGTGCTGGCGGCAGGGTAGCCTAGTGGTTAGAGCGTTGGACTAGTAACCGCAAGGTTGCAAGTTCGAATCCCCGAGCTGACAAGGTACAAATCTGTCGTTCTGCCCCTGAACAGGCAGTTAACCCACTGTTTCTAGGCCGTCATTGAAAATAAGAATTTGTTCTTAACTGACTCACCTAGTTAAATAAAGGTAAAAACAAAAATATATATATATTTTTGCATATAATCGATGCGGTGCGTATTCGTGAAAAAGGACTGTCGTTGCTCCAATGTGTACCTAACCATAAACATCAATGCCTTTCTTAAACTCAATACACAGAAGTATATATTTTTAAACCTGCATATTTAGCTAAAAGAAATCCAGGTTAGCAGGCAATATTAACCAGGTGAAATTGTGTCACTTTTCTTGCGTTCATTGCACGCAGAGTCAGTGTATATGCAACAATTTGGGCCAATTAAGTTGCCAGAACTTTATGTAATTATGACAACATTGAAGGTTGTGCAATGTAACAGGAATATTTAGACTTATGGATGCCACCCATCAGATGAAATACTGAACGGTTCTGTATTTCACTGAAAGAATAAACGTCTTGTTTTCGAGATGATAGTTTCCGGATTTGACCATATTAGTGACCAAAGGCTCGTTTTTCTGTGTGTTATTATGTTATAATTAAGTCTATGATTTGATAGAGGCAGTCTGACTGAGCGGTGGTAGGCACCAGCAGGCTCGTAAGCATTCATTCAAACAGCACTTTCGTGTGTTTTGCCAGCAGCTCGTCTCTGCTTCAAGCATTGCGTTGTTTATGACTTCAAGCCTATCAACTCCCGAGATTAGGCTGGTGTAACCGATGTGACGCTAATAGCGTTTCAAACGTCACTCGCTCTGAGACTTGGAGTGGTCGTTCCCTTTGCTCTGCATAGGTAACGCTGCTTCGAGGGTGGCTGTTGTCGATGTGTTCCTGGTTCGAGCCCAGGTAGGAGCGAGGAGAGGGACGGAAGCTATACTGTTACACTGGCAATACTAAACTGCCTATAATAACATCCAATAGTCAACAGTTCATTAAATACAAATGGTATACAGAGAAATAGTCCTATTATTCCCATAATAACTACAACTTAAACTTCTTACCTGGGAATATTGAAGACTCGTGTTACAAGGAACCACCAGCTTTCATATGCTCTCATGTTCTGAGCAAGGAACTTAAACGTTAGCTTTCTTACATAACACATCGCACTTTTACTTTCTTCTCCAACACTTTGTTTTTGTGTTATTTAAACCAAATTGAACATGTTTCATTTTTTTTAGGCTAAATTGATTTTATTGATGTATTATATTAAGTGTTCTTTCAGTATTGTTTTAATTGTCATTATTACAAATACATTTAAGAAAATTGCCGATTAATCGGCAGCAGATTTTTTTTGGTCCTCCAATAATCGGTACCGGCATTGAAAAATCATAATCGGTCAACCTCTAGCTTGTAACACCAGGGTAGTGACTAGGGCTGTAATGGTACACGTATTCATACCAAACTGTAAAGTATGAGGACCTTGGTATGGTCCGCACTGTGAACCTGGAATGAGTACATAAATAAAACACAAGGCCTTTACGCTATGCCAACACTGCGATGTATGCCATTGCCTTGTCAGTAAATCTGAGTTTTTATTATTTGGGGGCTATTCCTTTAAATCAACTGCAGCCTATGCACGCACACGTAATCAAAATGTATAATCTTAACTGGCAGATTTCAAACTATCTGTTTGTGATGTGCAGCCGAGGAACTCTGTCGTGGCGAGTGTTGGGATCGATAAGCCAGAATTGGAGGATCCTCTGTCATTTAAATCTCCCGTTTGGGAACATTTTGACTTCACAGTCGCTTACAATGGCGATGGACAGAGCTGTGGATAAAAAGTTAATAGTATGTTCTCCACTGCTCAATGTGTAGAGTGGTGTGTGTGTGTAGCTTGTTGTCTGCTACAAAGCGCCATTACAGTCATAGAGCCAAGTTAGGAGATTATCTAATCAATGGAAGATGGAGTTAAATGAGAAGTATATGCTACAACGAAAAAGAGCCAGGTAGATGCTATTTAATAATCTGAATGGGGGATGGTGTTTGTAACTAGGACAGTAAGAAAGCGTATGCAGACTCGGATTAGCCTAGATAGCTGGCTAATTTAGCTAGCTATTTTAGCCATCTAGCTTCTCTCGGTTTGATGCAGTTAAGACAAGTACAACGTGATCATATTGGATGATATATAACCTAGCTATGACAAGCTAGAAGTTAGTCGACTAGCGCAAGTTGGTTTGGTTGGTTGCTGCCCCTCCCTTGCTCCTGTTTCACTCCTCACAGTACACACACTGCAAGGCCCCTTCTCCGCCTGATCTCGCTCGTGCAGCACTGATTTTAATAAAATTGCGTAAATTGAATTTTCTGCTGCTTCCCTCACTTGGATCCGATCACGTCTATATGGAACAGGTCGTCTGTTCGGAGAGGGTCTCGATATCGAACAATTTATTTATACATATTTGTCCGGGTGGGAAAGCCCCAGGTCCATTTCGGAACGAGTACAACTTCCAACAATTCGTTTTTGTTTATTTCAACAAAAAAAGCTAAATTTAAAAGCACCCTACTTGAGGCCCAACATAACAATCCCCGTCTAAACAAACAATGCCAGGAACACCGAATGACTTTACAGGAACTGGACCACAAATATTAACTACATAACTGTTGGAATTTCGTTTTCTGCTGAACCGTGAACCCAAAACCGCAGTACATACTGTTCCTCTCCTCTTCTGCAGCAGTCTATTACTGCCTGCCTGCTTTGTCTCGTCTGATCTGCCCCATCACTCCAAGGCGGCTCTCCCTAATGAGTAGTGACTGCCTCTCCATGCCAGCTATCAGTGGATAATTCTGTTACTAGATGATACTCTGTAAAGTCACTCATATTTCTAGTTTTACATTTTCCAGGACACATTTTTAAGAATGTTTTTAATGTAACACATTTGTGAATGATTTATGCGATTTGCGGGAAGAAGCCATTTTAGATCTGCATTTACAAAACACAGTGAGAGTCTTTCCCTTTCTGCTTGAAAAATGCAGAAACTCTTGCTGCATGTTGTAAACACAGATCTAAATAGCTTCTTACTGTAAATTCTGCTCTGCTTCTGTCAGGTTGCGCTCCAAATCATGAATGTAAAAGGAGTCATTTTGTGCTTCAGTGGCACTTCTCTACTCGGATGAAATA